>NW_026700684.1:0-77505 GCF_030435755.1 Ochotona princeps
ACACCATCAGGCTTCCAAGCAGCTCTCAAGGAAACTCAGTTTTCACACACTCTATGCTTAGTGCCCTTTGAGTGCATTATCTAGGAATGAACCTGGTAGAGCATCCCACACAAACGAATGCTCCACATGCGGGTTTCACATACCACCAACTCCACATTCACAGGCAACTTCAGCGCCACAGCCGTTTTCAGATAGCCCTCAATGCAAAGGCTCTAGACGCAAATATTGGTGTGAGAGCTAATACAATGAAGGAAACCCTGCATGTTGGTGAAGGGCATATTTTAGAAGAATCAGCCGAGTGGTTCTTGTGGGAGAACAACTCCATTTGGCTCACTAACTTCACACACCATCAGGCTTCCAAGCAGCTCTCAAGGAAACTCAGTTTTCACACTCTATGCTTAGTGCCCTTTGAGTGCCTAGGACTGAAATGAATCTTGGTTAGCATCCCACACAAACGAATGCTCCACATGCGGGTTTCACATGCCACCAACTCCACATTCACAGGCAACTTCAGCGCCACAGCCTTTTTCAGATAGCTCTCAATTCAAAGACTCTAGACGCAAATATTGGTATGAGAGCTAATTCAATCAAGGAAACACTGCATGTTGGTGAAGGGCATATTGAAGAAGAATCAGCCGAGTGGTTCTTGTGGGAGAACAACTCCATTTGGCTCACTAACTTCACACACCATCAGGCTTCCAAGCAGCTCTCAAGGAAACTCAGTTTTCACACTCTATGCTTAGTGCCCTTTGAGTGCATTATCTAGGAATGAACATGGTAGAGCATCCCACACAAACGAATGCTCCACATGCGGGTTTCACATGCCACCAGCTCCACATTCACAGGCAACTTCAGCGCCACAGCCGTTTTCAGATAGCCCTCAATGCAAAGGCTCTCGACGCAAATAGTGGTGTGAGAGCTAATTCAATCAAGGAAACACTGCATGTTGGTGAAGGGCATATTGAAGAAGAATCAGCCGAGTGGTTCTTGTGGGAGAACAACTCCATTTGGCTCACTAACTTCACACACCATCAGGCTTCCAAGCAGCTCTCAAGGAAACTCAGTTTTCACACTCTATGCTTAGTGCCCTTTGAGTGCCTAGGACTGAAATGAATCTTGGTTAGCATCCCACACAAACGAATGCTCTACATGCGGGTTTCACATGCCACCAACTCCACATTCACAGGCAACTTCAGCGCCACAGCCGTTTTCAGATAGCTCTCAATTCAAAGGCTCTAGACGCAAATATTGGTGTGAGAGCTAATTCAATCAAGGAAACACTGCATGTTGGTGAAGGGCATATTGAAGAAGAATCAGCCGAGTGGTTCTTGTGGGAGAACAACTCCATTTGGCTCACTAACTTCACACACCATCAGGCTTCCAAGCAGCTCTCAAGGAAACTCAGTTTTCACACTCTATGCTTAGTGCTCTTTGAGTGCATTATCTAGGAAAGAACCAGGTAGAGCATCCCACACAAACGAATGCTCCACATGCGGGTTTCACATGCCACCAACTCCACATTCACAGGCAACTTCAGCGCCACAGCCGTTTTCAGATAGCCCTCAATGCAAAGGCTCTAGACGCAAATATTGGTGTGAGAGCTAATACAATGAAGGAAACCCTGCATGTTGTTGAAGGGCATATTGAAGAAGGATCAGCCGAGTGGTTCTTGTGGGAGAACAACTCCATTTGGCTCACTAACTTCACACACCATCAGGCTTCCAAGCAGCTCTCAAGGAAACTCAGTTTTCACACTCTATGCTTAGTGCCCTTTGAGTGCCTAGGACTGAAATGAATCTTGGTTAGCATCCCACACAAACGAATGCTCCACATGCGGGTTTCACATGCCACCAACTCCACATTCACAGGCAACTTCAGCGCCACAGCCTTTTTCAGATAGCTCTCAATTCAAAGACTCTAGACGCAAATATTGGTGTGAGAGCTAATTCAATCAAGGAAACACTGCATGTTGGTGAAGGGCATATTGAAGAAGAATCAGCCGAGTGGTTCTTGTGGGAGAACAACTCCATATGGCTCACTAACTTCACACACCATCAGGCTTCCAAGCAGCTCTCAAGGAAACTCAGTTTTCACACTCTATGCTTCGTGCTCTTTTAGTGCATTATCTAGGAATGAACCTGGTAGAGCATCCCACACAAACGAATGCTCCACATGCGGGTTTCACATGCCACCAGCTCCACATTCACAGGCAACTTCAGCGCCACAGCCGTTTTCAGATAGCCCTCAATGCAAAGGCTCTCGACGCAAATAGTGGTGTGAGAGCTAATTCAATCAAGGAAACACTGCATGTTGGTGAAGGGCATATTGAAGAAGAATCAGCCGAGTGGTTCTTGTGGGAGAACAACTCCATTTGGCTCACTAACTTCACACACCATCAGGCTTCCAAGCAGCTCTCAAGGAAACTCAGTTTTCACACTCTATGCTTAGTGCCCTTTGAGTGCCTAGGACTGAAATGAATCTTGGTTAGCATCACACAAAAACGAATGCTCTACATGCGGGTTTCACATGCCACCAACTCCACATTCACAGGCAACTTCAGCGCCACAGCCTTTTTCAGATAGCTCTCAATTCAAAGGCTCTAGACGCAAATATTGGTGTGAGAGCTAATTCAATCAAGGAAACACTGCATGTTGGTGAAGGGCATATTGAAGAAGAATCAGCAGAGTGGTTCTTGTGGGAGAACAACTCCATTTGGCTCACTAACTTCACACACCATCAGGCTTCCAAGCAGCTCTCAAGGAAACTCAGTTTTCACACTCTATGCTTAGTGCTCTTTGAGTGCATTATCTAGGAAAGAACCAGGTAGAGCATCCCACACAAACGAATGCTCCACATGCGGGTTTCACATGCCACCAGCTCCACATTCCCAGGCAACTTCAGCGCCACAGCCCTTTTCAGATAGCCCTCAATGCAAAGGCTCTAGACGCAAATATTGGTGTGAGAGCTAATTCAATCAAGGAAACACTGCATGTTGGTGAAGGGCATATTGAAGAAGAATCAGCCGAGTGGTTCTTGTGAGAGAACAACTCCATTTGGCTCACTAACTTCACACACCATCAGGCTTCCAAGCAGCTCTCAAGGAATCTCAGTTTTCACACTCTATGCTTAGTACCCTTTGAGTGCCTAGGACTGAAATGAAGCTTGGTGAGCATCCACACAAACGAATGCTCCACATGCGGGTTTCACATGCTACCAACTCCACATTCACAGGCAACTTCAGCGCCAAAACCAGTTCAGATAGCCCTCAATGCAAAGGCTCTAGACGCAAATATTGGTGTGAGAGCTAATTCAATCAAGGAAACACTTCTTATTGGTGAAGTGCATATTGTAGAAGAATCAGCCGAGTGGTTCTTGTGGGAGAACAACTCCATTTGGCTCACTAACTTCACACACCATCAGGCTTCAAGCAGCTCTCAAGGAAACTCAGTTTTCACACACTCTATGCTTAGTGCCATTTGAGTGCATTATCTAGGAATGAACCTGGTACAGCATCCCACACAAACGAATTCTCCACATGCGGGTTTCACATGCCACCAACTCCACATTCACAGGCAACTTCAGCGCCAAAGCCGTTTTCAGATAGCCCTCAATGCAAAGGCTCTAGACGCAAATATTGATGTGAGAGCTAATTCAATGAAGGAAACACTGCATGTTGGTGAAGGGCATATTGAAGAAGAATCAGCCGAGTGGTTCTTGTGGGAGAACAACTCCATTTGGCTCACTAACTTCACACACCATCAGGCTTCCAAGCAGCTCTCAAGGAAACTCAGTTTTCACACTCTATGCTTAGTGCCCTTTGAGTGCATTATCTAGGAATGAACATGGTAGAGCATCCCACACAAACGAATGCTCCACATGCGGGTTTCACATGCCACCAGCTCCACATTCACAGGCAACTTCAGCGCCACAGCCGTTTTCAGATAGCCCTCAATGCAAAGGCTCTCGACGCAAATAGTGGTGTGAGAGCTAATTCAATCAAGGAAACACTGCATGTTGGTGAAGGGCATATTGAAGAAGAATCAGCCGAGTGGTTCTTGTGGGAGAACAACTCCATTTGGCTCACTAACTTCACACACCATCAGGCTTCCAAGCAGCTCTCAAGGAAACTCAGTTTTCACACTCTATGCTTAGTGCCCTTTGAGTGCCTAGGACTGAAATGAATCTTGGTTAGCATCCCACACAAACGAATGCTCTACATGCGGGTTTCACATGCCACCAACTCCACATTCACAGGCAACTTCAGCGCCACAGCCTTTTTCAGATAGCTCTCAATTCAAAGGCTCTAGACGCAAATATTGGTGTGAGAGCTAATTCAATCAAGGAAACACTGCATGTTGGTGAAGGGCATATTGAAGAAGAATCAGCCGAGTGGTTCTTGTGGGAGAACAACTCCATTTGGCTCACTAACTTCACACACCATCAGGCTTCCAAGCAGCTCTCAAGGAAACTCAGTTTTCACACTCTATGCTTAGTGCTCTTTGAGTGCATTATCTAGGAAAGAACCAGGTAGAGCATCCCACACAAACGAATGCTCCACATGCGGGTTTCACATGCCACCAACTCCACATTCACAGGCAACTTCAGCGCCACAGCCGTTTTCAGATAGCCCTCAATGCAAAGGCTCTAGACGCAAATATTGGTGTGAGAGCTAATACAATGAAGGAACCCTGCATGTTGTTGAAGGGCATATTGAAGAAGGATCAGCCGAGTGGTTCTTGTGGGAGAACAACTCCATTTGGCTCACTAACTTCACACACCATCAGGCTTCCAAGCAGCTCTCAAGGAAACTCAGTTTTCACACTCTATGCTTAGTGCCCTTTGAGTGCCTAGGACTGAAATGAATCTTGGTTAGCATCCCACACAAACGAATGCTCCACATGCGGGTTTCACATGCCACCAACTCCACATTCACAGGCAACTTCAGCGCCACAGCCTTTTTCAGATAGCTCTCAATTCAAAGACTCTAGACGCAAATATTGGTGTGAGAGCTAATTCAATCAAGGAAACACTGCATGTTGGTGAAGGGCATATTGAAGAAGAATCAGCCGAGTGGTTCTTGTGGGAGAACAACTCCATATGGCTCACTAACTTCACACACCATCAGGCTTCCAAGCAGCTCTCAAGGAAACTCAGTTTTCACACTCTATGCTTCGTGCTCTTTTAGTGCATTATCTAGGAATGAACCTGGTAGAGCATCCCACACAAACGAATGCTCCACATGCGGGTTTCACATGCCACCAGCTCCACATTCACAGGCAACTTCAGCGCCACAGCCGTTTTCAGATAGCCCTCAATGCAAAGGCTCTCGACGCAAATAGTGGTGTGAGAGCTAATTCAATCAAGGAAACACTGCATGTTGGTGAAGGGCATATTGAAGAAGAATCAGCCGAGTGGTTCTTGTGGGAGAACAACTCCATTTGGCTCACTAACTTCACACACCATCAGGCTTCCAAGCAGCTCTCAAGGAAACTCAGTTTTCACACTCTATGCTTAGTGCCCTTTGAGTGCCTAGGACTGAAATGAATCTTGGTTAGCATCACACAAAAACGAATGCTCTACATGCGGGTTTCACATGCCACCAACTCCACATTCACAGGCAACTTCAGCGCCACAGCCTTTTTCAGATAGCTCTCAATTCAAAGGCTCTAGACGCAAATATTGGTGTGAGAGCTAATTCAATCAAGGAAACACTGCATGTTGGTGAAGGGCATATTGAAGAAGAATCAGCAGAGTGGTTCTTGTGGGAGAACAACTCCATTTGGCTCACTAACTTCACACACCATCAGGCTTCCAAGCAGCTCTCAAGGAAACTCAGTTTTCACACTCTATGCTTAGTGCTCTTTGAGTGCATTATCTAGGAAAGAACCAGGTAGAGCATCCCACACAAACGAATGCTCCACATGCGGGTTTCACATGCCACCCGCTCCACATTCCCAGGCAACTTCAGCGCCACAGCCCTTTTCAGATAGCCCTCAATGCAAAGGCTCTAGACGCAAATATTGGTGTGAGAGCTAATTCAATCAAGGAAACACTGCATGTTGGTGAAGGGCATATTGAAGAAGAATCAGCCGAGTGGTTCTTGTGAGAGAACAACTCCATTTGGCTCACTAACTTCACACACCATCAGGCTTCCAAGCAGCTCTCAAGGAATCTCAGTTTGAACACTCTATGCTTAGTACCCTTTGAGTGCCTAGGACTGAAATGAAGCTTGGTGAGCATCCACACAAACGAATGCTCCACATGCGGGTTTCACATGCTACCAACTCCACATTCACAGGCAACTTCAGCGCCAAAACCAGTTTCAGATAGCCCTCAATGCAAAGGCTCTAGACGCAAATATTGGTGTGAGAGCTAATTCAATCAAGGAAACACTTCTTATTGGTGAAGTGCATATTGTAGAAGAATCAGCCGAGTGGTTCTTGTGGGAGAACAACTCCATTTGGCTCACTAACTTCACACACCATCAGGCTTCCAAGCAGCTCTCAAGGAATCTCAGTTTGAACACTCTATGCTTAGTGCCCTTTGAGTGCCTAGGACTGAAATGAAGCTTGGTGAGCATCCACACAAACGAATGCTCCACATGCGGGTTTCACATGCCATCAACTCCACATTCACAGGCAACTTCAGCGTCAAAACCACTTTCAGATAGCCCTCAATGAAAAGGCTCTAGACGCAAATATTGGTGTGAGAGCTAATTCATTCAAGGAAACACTGCATGTTGGTGAAGGGCATATTGAAGAAGAATCAGCCGAGTGGTTCTTGTGGGAGAACAACTCCATTTGGCTCACTAACTTCACACACCATCAGGCTTCCAAGCAGCTCTCAAGGAATCTCAGTTTGAACACTCTATGCTTAGTGCCCTTTGAGTGCCTAGGACTGAAATGAAGCTTGGTGAGCATCCACACAAACGAATGCTCCACATGCGGATTTCACATGCCACCAACTCCACATTCACAGGCAACTTCAGCGCCAAAACCACTTTCAGATAGCTCTCAATGCAAAGGCTCTAGACGCAAATATTGGTGTGAGAGCTAATTCAATCAAGGAAACACTTCTTATTGGTGAAGTGCATATTTTAGAAGAATCAGCCGAGTGGTTCTTGTGGGAGAACAACTCCATTTGGCTCACTAACTTCACACACCATCAGGCTTCCAAGCAGCTCTCAAAGAATCTCAGTTTGAACACTCTATGCTTAGTACCCTTTGAGTGCCTAGGACTGAAATGAAGCTTGGTGAGCATCCACACAAACGAATGCTCCACATGTGGGTTTCACATGCCACCAACTCCACATTCACAGGCAACTTCACCGCCACAGCCGTTTTTTACATAGCCCTCAATGCAAAGGCTCTAGACGCAAATATTGGTGTGAGAGCTAATTCAATCAAGGAAACACTGCATGTTGGTGAAGGGCATATTGAAGAAGAATCAGCCGAGTGGTTCTTGTGGGAGAACAACTGCATTTGGCTCACTAACTTCACACACCATCAGGCTTCCAAGCAGCTCTCAAGGAATCTCAGTTTGAACACTCTATGCTTAGTGCCCTTTGAGTGCCTAGGACTGAAATGAAGCTTGGTGAGCATCCACACAAACGAATGCTCCACATGCGGGTTTCACATGCCACCAACTCCACATTCACAGGCAACTTCACCGCCACTACCATTTTTTAGATAGCCCTCAATGCAAAGGCTCTTGATGCAAATATTAGTGTGAGAGCTAATTCAATGAAGGAAACACTGCATGTTGGTGAAGCGCATATTGAAGAAGAATCTGCCGAGTGGTTCTTGTGGGAGAGTAACTCCATTTGGCTCACTAACTTCACACACCATCAGGCTTCCAAGCATCTCTCAAGGAATCTCAGTTTTCACACTCTATGCTTAGTGCCCTTTGAGTGCATTATCTAGCAATGAACCTGGTAGAGCATCCCACACAAACGAATGCTCCACATGCGGGTTTCACATGCCACCAACTCCACATTCACAGGCAACTTCAGCGCCACAGCCCTTTTCAGATAGCCCTCAATGCAAAGGCTCTAGACGCAAATATTGGTGTGAGAGCTAATTCAATCAAGGAAAAACTGCATGTTGGTGAAGGATATATTGAAGAAGAATCAGCCGAGTGGTTCTTGTGGGAGAACAACTGCATTTGGCTCACTAACTTCACACACCATCAGGCTTCCAAGCAGCTCTCAAGGAATCTCAGTTTGAACACTCTATGCTTAGTGCCCTTTGAGTGCCTAGGACTGAAATGAAGCTTGGTGAGCATCCACACAAACGAATGCTCCACATGCGGGTTTCACATGCCACCAACTCCACATTCACAGGCAACTTCAGCGCCACAGCCATTTTCAGATAGCCCTCAATGCAAAGGCTCTAGACGCAAATATTGGTGTGAGAGCTAATTCAATCAAGGAAAAACTGCATGTTGGTGAAGGATATATTGAAGAAGAATCAGCCGAGTGGTTCTTGTGGGAGAACAACTCCATTTGGCTCACTAACTTCACACACCATCAGGCTTCCAAGCAGCTCTCAAGGAATCTCAGTTTGAACACTCTATGCTTAGTGCCCTTTGGGTGCCTAGGACTGAAATGAGGCTTGGTGAGCATCCACACAAACGAATGCTCCACATGCGGGTTTCACATGCCACCAACTCCACATTCACAGGCGACTTTCAGCGCCAAAACCAGTTTCAGATAGCCCTCAATGCAAAGGCTCTAGACGCAAATATTGGTGTGAGAGCTAATTCAATCAAGGAAACACTGCATGTTGGTGAAGGGCATATTGAAGAAGATTCAGCCGAGTGGTTCTTGTGGGAGAACAACTCCATTTGGCTCACCTACTTCACACAGCATCAGGCTTCCAAGCAGCTCTCAAGGAAACTCAGTTTTCACACTCTATGCTTAGTGCCCTTTGAGTGCATTATCTAGGAATGAACCTGGTAGAGCATCCCACACAAACGAATGCTCCACATGCGGGTTTCACATGCCACCAACTCCACATTCACAAGCAACTTCAGCGCCAAAACCACTTTCAGATAGCTCTCAATGCAAAGGCTCTAGACGCAAATATTGGTGTGAGAGCTAATTCAATCAAGGAAACACTTCTTATTGGTGAAGTGCATATTTTAGAAGAATCAGCCGAGTGGTTCTTGTGGGAGAACAACTCCATTTGGCTCACTAACTTCACACACCATCAGGCTTCCAAGCAGCTCTCAAAGAATCTCAGTTTGAACACTCTATGCTTAGTACCCTTTGAGTGCCTAGGACTGAAATGAAGCTTGGTGAGCATCCACACAAACGAATGCTCCACTTGCGGGTTTCACATGCCACCAACTCCACATTCACAGGCAACTTCACCGCCACTACCATTTTTTAGATAGCCCTCAATGCAAAGGCTCTAGATGCAAATATTAGTGTGAGAGCTAATTCAATCAAGGAAACACTGCATGTTGGTGAAGGGCATATTGAAGAAGAATCTGCCGAGTGGTTCTTGTGGGAGAGTAACTCCATTTGGCTCACTAACTTCACACACCATCAGGCTTCCAAGCATCTCTCACGGAAACTCAGTTTTCACACTCTATGCTTATTGGCCTTTGAGTGCATTATCTAGCAATGAACCTGGTAGAGCATCCCACACAAACGAATGCTCCACATGCGGGTTTCACATGCCACCAACTCCACATTCACAGGCAACTTCAGCGCCACAGCCATTTTCAGATAGCCCTCAATGCAAAGGCTCTAGACGCAAATATTGGTGTGAGAGCTAATTCAATCAAGGAAAAACTGCATGTTGGTGAAGGATATATTGAAGAAGAATCAGCCGAGTGGTTCTTGTGGGAGAACAACTCCATTTGGCTCACTAACTTCACACAGCATCAGGCTTCCAAGCAGCTCTCAAGGAAACTCAGTTTTCACACTCTATGCTTAGTGCCCTTCGAGTGCAAAGGGCTGAAATGAAGCTTGGTGAGCATCCCACACAAACGAATGCTCCACAAGCGGGTTTCACATGCCACCAGCTCCACATTCACAGGCAACTTCAGCACCACAGCCGTTTTCAGATAGCCCTCAATGCAAAGGCTCTAGACACAAATATTGGTGTGAGAGCTAATTCAATCAAGGAAACACTGCTTGTTGGTGAAGGGCATAGTGAAGAAGAATCGGCCGAGTTGTTCTTGTGGGAGAACAACTCCATTTGGCTCACTAACTTCACACACCATCAGGCTTCCAAGCAGCTCTCAAGGAAACTCAGTTTTCACACTCTATGCTTAGTGCCCTTTGAGTGCCTAGGACTGAAATGAAGCTTGGTGAGCATCGCACACAAACGAATGCTCCACATGCGGGTTTCACATGCCACCAACTCCACATTCACAGGCAACTTCAGCGCCACAGCCGTTTTCAGATAGCCCTCAATGCAAAGGCTCTAGACGCAAATAGTGGTGTGAGAGCTAATTTAATCAAGGAAACACTGCATGTTGGTGAAGGGCATATTGAAGAAGAATCAGCAGAGTGGTTCTTGTTTGAGAACAACTCCATTTGGCTCACTAACTTCACACACCATCAGGCTTCCAAGCAGCTCTCAAGGAATCTCAGTTTGAACACTCTATGCTTAGTGCCCTTTGAGTGCCTAGGACTGAAATGAAGCTTGGTGAGCATTCACACAAACGAATGCTCCACATGCGGATTTCACATGCCACCAACTCCACATTCACAGGCAACTTAAGCGCCACAGCCGTTTTCAGATAGCCCTCAATGCAAAGGCTCTAGACGCAAATATTGGTGTGAGAGCTAATTCAATCAAGGAAACACTCCATGTTGGTGAAGGGCATATTGAAGAAGAATCAGCCGAGTGGTTCTTGTTTGAGAACAACTCCATTTGGCTCACTAACTTCACACACCATCAGGCTTCCAAGCAGCTCTAAGGAAATTCAGTTTTCACAATCTATGCTTAGTGCCTTTGAGTGCCTAAAACTGAAATGAAGCTTGGTGAGCATCCCACACAAACGAATGCTCCACATGCGGGTTTCACATGCCACCAACTCCACATTCACAGGCAACTTCAGCGAAACAGCCGTTTTCAGATAGCCCTCAATGCAAAGGCTCTAGACGCAAATATTGGTGTGAGAGTTAATTCAATCAAGGAAACACTGCATGTTGGTGAAGGGCATATTGAAGAAGAATCAGCCGAGTGGTTCTTGTGGGAGAACAACTCCATTTGGCTCACTAACTTCACACACCATCAGGCTTCCAAGCAGCTCTCCAAGAATCTCAGTTTTCACACTCTATGCTTAGTGCACTTTGAGTGCATTATCTAGGAATGAACGTGGTAGAGCATCCCACACAAACGAACGCTCCACATGCGGGTTTCACATGCCACCAACTCTACATTCACAGGCAACTTCAGCGCCACAGCCGTTTTCAGATAGCCCTCAATGCAAAGGCTCTAGACGCAAATATTGGTGTGAGAGCTAATTCAATCAAGGAAACACTGCATGTTGGTGAAGGGCATATTGAAGAAGAATCAGCCGAGTGGTTCTTGTGGGAAAACAACTGCATTTGGCTCACTAACTTCACACACCATCAGGCTTCCAAGCAGCTCTCAAGGAAACTCAGTTTTCACACTCTATGCTTAGTGCCCTTTGAGTGCATTATCTAGGAATGAACCTGGTGTAGCATCCCACACAAACGAATGCTCCACATGCGGGTTTCACATGCCACCAGCTCCACATTCACAGGCAACTTTAGCGCCACAGCCGTTTTCAGATAGCCCTCAATGCAAAGGCTCTAGACGCAAATATTGGTGTGAGAGCTAATTCAATCAAGGAAACACTGCATGTTGGTGAAGGGCATATTGAAGAAGAATCAGCCGAGTGGTTCTTGTGGGAGAACAACTCCATTTGGCTCACTAACTTCACACACCATCAGGCTTGCAAGCAGCTCTCAAGGAAACTCAGTTTTCACACTCTATGCTTAATGCCCTTTGAGTGCATTATCTAGGAATGAACCTGGTACAGCATCCCACACAAACGAATGCTCCACATGCGGGTTTCACATGCCACCAACTCCACATTCACAGGCAACTTCAGCGCCACAGCCGTTTTCAGATAGCTCTCAATTCAAAGGCTCTAGACGCAAATATTGGTGTGAGAGCTAATTCAATCAAGGAAACACTGCATGTTGGTGAAGGGCATATTGAAGAAGAATCAGCCGAGTGGTTCTTGTGGGAGAACAACTCCACTTGGCTCACTAACTTCACACACCATCAGGCTTCCAAGCAGCTCTCAAGGAAACTCAGTTTTCACACTCTATGCTTAGTGCTCTTTGAGTGCATTATCTAGGAATGAACCTGGTAGAGCATCCCACACAAACGAATGCTCCACATGCGGGTTTCACATGCCACCAACTCCACATTCACAGGCAACTTCAGCACCAAAGCCATTTTCAGATAGCCCCCATTGCAAAGGCTCTAGACTCAAATATTGGTGTGAGAGCAAATTCAATCAAGGAAACACTGCATGTTGGTGAAGGGCATATTGAAGAAGAATCAGCCGAGTTGTTCTTGTGGGAGAACAACTCCATTTGGCTCACTAACTTCACACACCATCAGGCTTCCAAGCAGCTCTCAGGGAAACTCAGTTTTCACACTCTATGCTTAGTGCCCTTTGAGTGCCTAGGACTGAAATGAAGCTTGGTGAGCATCCCACACAAACGAATGCTCCACATGCGGCTTTCACATACCACCAACTCCACATTCACAGGCAACTTCAGCGCCACAGCCGTTTTCAGATAGCCCTCAATGCAAAGGCTCTAGACGCAAATAGTGGTGTGAGAGCTAATTCAATCAAGGAAACACTGCATGTTGGTGAAGGGCATATTGAAGAAGAATCAGCCGAGTGGTTCTTGTGGGAGAACAACTCCATTTGGCTCACTAACTTCACACAGCATCAGGCTTCCAAGCAGCTCTCAAGGAAATTCAGTTTTCACACTCTATGCTTAGTGCCCTTTGAGTGCCTAAAACTGAAATGAAGCTTGGTGAGCATCCCACACAAACGAATGCTCCACATGCGGGTTTCACATGCCACCAACTCCACATTCACAGGCAACTTCAGCACCATAGCCGTTTTCAGATAGCCCTCAATGCAAAGGCTCTAGACGCAAATATTGGTGTGAGAGCTAATTCAATCAAGGAAACACTGCATGTTGGTGAAGGGCATATTGAAGAAGAATCAGCCGAGTGGTTCTTGTGGGAGAACAACTCCATTTGGCTCACTAACTTCACACACCATCAGGCTTCCAAGCAGCTCTCAAGGAATCTCAGTTTGAACACTCTATACTTAGTGCCCTTTGAGTGCCTAGGACTGAAATGAAGCTTGGTGAGCATCCACACAAACGAATGCTCCACATGCGGATTTCACATGCCACCAACTCCACATTCACAAGCAACTTCAGCGATAAAACCACTTTCAGATAGCTCTCAATGCAAAGGCTCTAGACGCATATATTGGTGTGAGAGCTAATTCAATCAAGGAAACACTTCTTATTGGTGAAGTGCATATTTTAGAAGAATCAGCCGAGTGGTTCTTGTGGGAGAACAACTCCATTTGGATCACTAACTTCACACACCATCAGGCTTCCAAGCAGCTCTCAAAGAATCTCAGTTTGAACACTCTATGCTTAGTACCCTTTGAGTGCCTAGGACTGAAATGAAGCTTGGTGAGCATCCACACAAACGAATGGTCCACATATGGGTTTCACATGCCACCAACTCCACATTCACAGGCAACTTCACCGCCACAGCCATTTTTTAGATAGCCCTCAATGCAAAGGCTCTAGATGCAAATATTAGTGTGAGAGCTAATTCAATGAAGGAAACACTGCATGTTGGTGAAGGGCATATTGAAGAAGAATCTGCCGAGTGGTTCTTGTGGGAGAGTAACTCCATTTGGCTCACTAACTTCACACACCATCAGGCTTCCAAGCATCTCTCAAGGAATCTCAGTTTTCACACTCTATGCTTAGTGGCCTTTGAGTGCATTATCTAGCAATGAACCTGGTAGAGCATCCCACACAAACGAATGCTCCACATGCGGGTTTCACATGCCACCAACTCCACATTCACAGGCAACTTCAGCGCCACAGCCATTTTCAGATAGCCCTCAATGCAAAGGCTCTAGACGCAAATATTGGTGTGAGAGCTAATTCAATCAAGGAAAAACTGCATGTTGGTGAAGGATATATTGAAGAAGAATCAGCCGAGTGGTTCTTGTGGGAGAACAACTCCATTTGGCTCACTAACTTCACACAGCATCAGGCTTCCAAGCAGCTCTCAAGGAAACTCAGTTTTCACACTCTATGCTTAGTGCCCTTCGAGTGCAAAGGGCTGAAATGAAGCTTGGTGAGCATCCCACACAAACGAATGCTCCACAAGCGGGTTTCACATGCCACCAACTCCACATTCACAGGCAACTTCAGCACCACAGCCGTTTTCAGATAGCCCTCAATGCAAAGGCTCTAGACGCAAATATTGGTGTGAGAGCTAATTCATTCAAGGAAACACTGCTTGTTGGTGAAGGGCATAGTGAAGAAGAATCAGCCGAGGTGTTCTTGTGGGAGAACAACTCCATTTGGCTCACTAACTTCACACACCATCAGGCTTCCAAGCAGCTCTCAAGGAAACTCAGTTTTCACACTCTATGCTTAGTGCCCTTTGAGTGCCTAGGACTGAAATGAAGCTTGGTGAGCATCGCACACAAACGAATGCTCCACATGCGGGTTTCACATGCCACCAACTCCACATTCACAGGCAACTTCACCGCCACAGCCGTTTTCAGATAGCCCTCAATGAAAAGGCTCTAGACGCAAATAGTGGTGTGAGAGCTAATTCAATCAAGGAAACACTGCATGTTGGTGAAGGGCATATTGAAGAAGAATCAGCCGAGTGGTTCTTGTGGGAGAACAACTCCATTTGGCTCACTAACTTCACACACCATCAGGCTTCCAAGCAGCTCTCAAGGAAACTCAGTTTTCACACTCTATGCTTAGTGCCCTTTGAGTGCATTATCGAGGAATGAACCTGGTAGAGCATCCCACACAAACGAATGCTCCACATGCGGGTTTCACATGCCACCAACTCCACATTCACAGGCAACTTCAGCGCCACAGCCGTTTTCAGATAGCTCTCAATTCAAAGGCTCTAGACGCAAATATTGGTGTGAGAGCTAATTCAATCAAGGAAACACTGCATGTTGGTGAAGGGCATATTGAAGAAGAATCAGCCGAGTGGTTCTTGAGGGAGAACAACTCCATTTGGCTCACTAACTTCACACACCATCAGGCTTCCAAGCAGCTCTCAAGGAAACTCAGTTTTCACACTCTATGCTTAGTGCTCTTTGAGTGCATTATCTAGGAATGAACCTGGTAGAGCATCCCACACAAACGAATGCTCCACATGCGGGTTTCACATGCCACCAACTCCACATTCACAGGCAACTTCAGCGCCACAGCAGTTTTCAGATAGCCCCCATTGCAAAGGATCTAGACGCAAATATTGGTGTGAGAGCTAATTCAATCAAGGAAACACTGCATGTTGGTGAAGGGCAAATTGAAGAAGAATCAGCCGAGTTGTTCTTGTGGGAGAACAACTCCATTTGGCTCACTAACTTCACACACCATCAGGCTTCCAAGCAGCTCTCAAGGAAACTCAGTTTTCACACTCTATGCTTACTGCCCTTTGAGTGCCTAGGACTGAAATGAAGCTTGGTGAGCATCCCACACAAACGAATGCTCCACATGCGGGTTTCACATGCCACCAACTCCACATTCACAGGCAACTTCAGCGCCACAGCCGTTTTCAGATAGCCCTCAATGCAAAGGCTCTAGACGCAAATATTTGTGTGAGAGCTAATTCAATCAAGGAAACACTGCATGTTGGTGAAGGGCATATTGAAGAAGAATCAGCCGAGTGGTTCTTGTGGGAGAACAACTCCATTTGGCTCACTAACTTCACACACCATCAGGCTTCCAAGCAGCTCTCAAGGAAACTCAGTTTTCACACACTCTATGCTTAGTGCCCTTTGAGTGCATTATCTAGGAATGAACCTGGTAGAGCATCCCACACAAACGAATGCTCCACATGCGGGTTTCACATGCCACCAACTCCACATTCACAGGCAACTTCAGCGCCACAGCCGTTTTCAGATAGCCCTCAATGCAAAGGTTCTAGACGCAAATAGTGGTGTGAGAGCTAATTCAATCAAGGAAACACTGCATGTTGGTGAAGGGCATATTGAAGAAGAATCAGCCGAGTGGTTCTTGTGGGAGAACAACTCCATTTGGCTCACTAACTTCACACACCATCAGGCTTCCAAGCAGCTCTCAAGGAAACTCAGTTTTCACACTCTATGCTTAGTGCTCTTTGAGTGCATTATCTAGGAATGAACCTGGTAGAGCATCGCACACAAACGAATGCTCCACATGCGGGTTTCACATGCCACCAGCTCCACTTTCCCAGGCAACTTCAGCGACACAGCCCTTTTCAGTTAGCCCTCAATGCAAAGGCTCTAGACGCAAATATTGGTGTGAGAGCTAATTCAATCAAGGAATCACTGCATGTTGGTGAAGGGCATATTGAAGAAGAATCAGCCGAGTGGTTCTTGTGAGAGAACAACTCCATTTGGCTCACTAACTTCACACACCATCAGGCTTCCAAGCAGCTCTCAAGGAAACTCAGTTTTCACACTCTATGTTTAGTGCCCTTTGAGTGCATTATCTAGGAATGAACCTGGTGCAGCATCCCACACAAACGAATGCTCCACATGCGGGTTTCACATGCCAACAGCTCCACTTTCCCAGGCAACTTCAGCGCCACAGCCCTTTTCAGATAGCCCTCAATGCAAAGGCTCTAGACGCAAATATTGGTGTGAGAGCTAATTCAATCAAGGAAACACTGCATGTTGGTGAAGGGCATATTGAAGAAGAATCAGCCGAGTGGTTCTTGTGGGAGAACAACTCCATTTGGCTCACTAACTTCACACACCATCAGGCTTCCAAGCAGCTCTCAAGGAAACTCAGTTTTCACACTCTATGCTTAGTGCCCTTTGAGTGCATTATCTAGGAATGAACCTGGTAGAGCATCCCACACAAACGAACGCTCCACATGCGGGTTTCACATGCCACCAACTCCACATTCACAGGCAACTTCAGCGCCACAGCCTTTTTCAGATAGCCCTCAATGCAAAGGCTCTAGAAGCAAATATTGGTGTGAGAGCTAATTCAATGAAGGAAACACTGCATGTTGGTGAAGGGCATATTGAAGAAGAATCAGCCGAGTGGTTCTTGTGGGAGAACAACTCCATTTGGCTCACTAACTTCACACACCATCAGGCTTCCAAGCAGCTCTCAAGGAAACTCAGTTTTCACACTCTATGCTTAGTGCCCTTTGAGTGCCTAGGACTGAAATGAATCTTGGTGAGTATCCCACACAAACGAATGCTCCACAAGCGGGTTTGACATGCCACCAACTCCACATTCACAGACAACTTCAGCGCCACAGCCGTTTTCAGATAGCCCTCAACGGAAAGTCTCTAGGTGCAAATATTTGTGTGAGAGCTAATTCATTCAAGGAAACACTGCATCTTGGTGAAGGGCATATTGAAGAAGAATCAGACGAGTGGTTCTTGTAGGAGAATAACTGCATATGGCTCACTAACTTCACACACCATCAGGCTTCCAAGCAGCTCTCAAGGAAACTCAGTTTTCACACACTCTATGCTTAGTGCCATTTGAGTGCATTATCTAGGAATGAACCTGGTAGAGCATCCCACACAAACGAATGCTCCACATGCGGGTTTCACATGCCACCAACTCCACATTCACAGGCAACTTCAGCGCCAAAACCACTTTCAGATAGCTCTCAATGCAAAGGCTCTAGACGCAAATATTGGTGTGAGAGCTAATTCAATCAAGGAAACTCTTCTTATTGGTGAAGTGCATATTTTAGAAGAATCAGCCGAGTGGTTCTTGTGGGAGAACAACTCCATTTGGCTCACTAACTTCACACACCATCAGGCTTCCAAGCAGCTCTCAAGGAATCTCAGTTTGAACACTCTATGCTTAGTACCCTTTGAGTGCCTAGGACTGAAATGAAGCTTGGTGAGCATCCACACAAACGAATGCTCCACATGTGGGTTTCACATGCCACCAACTCCACATTCACAGGCAACTTCACCGCCACAGCCGTTTTTTAGATAGCCCTCAATGCAAAGGCTCTAGACGCAAATATTGGTGTGAGAGCCTATTCAATCAAGGAAACACTGCATGTTGGTGAAGGGCATATTGAAGAAGAATCAGCCGAGTGGTTCTTGTGGGAGAACAACTCCATTTGGCTCACTAACTTCACACACCATCAGGCTTCCAAGCAGCTCTCAAGGAAACTCAGTTTTCACACTCTATGCTTAGTGCTCTTTGAGTGCCTAGGACTGAAATGAAGCTTGGTGAGCATCCACACAAACGAATGCTCCACATGCAGGTTTCACATGCTACCAACTCCACATTCACAGGCAACGTCAGCGCCAAAACCAGTTTCAGATAGCCCTCAATGCAAAGGCTCTAGACGCAAATATTGGTGTGAGAGCTAATTCAATCAAGGAAACACTGCATGTTGGTGAAGGGCATATTGAAGAAGAATCAGCCGAGTGGTTCTTGTGGGAGAACAACTCCATTTGGCTCACTAACTTCACACACCATCAGGCTTCCAAGCAGCTCTCAAGGAAACTCAGTTTTCACACTCTATGCTTAGTGCTCTTTGAGTGCATTATCTAGGAATGAACCTGGTAGAGCATCCCACACAAACGAATGCTCCACATGTGGGTTTCACATGCCACCAACTCCACATTCACAGGCAACTTCAGCGCCACAGCCGTTTTCAGATAGCCCTCAACGGAAAGTCTCTAGCTGCAAATATTGGTGTGAGAGCTAATTCATTCAAGGAAACACTGCATCTTGGTGAAGGGCATATTGAAGAAGAATCAGACGAGTGGTTCTTGTAGGAGAATATCTGCATATGGCTCACTAACTTCACACACCATCAGGCTTCCAAGCAGCTCTCAAGGAAACTCAGTTTTCACACACTCTATGCTTAGTGCCATTTGAGTGCATTATCTAGGAATGAACCTGGTACAGCATCCCACACAAACGAATGCTCCACATGCGGGTTTCACATGCCACCAACTCCACATTCACAGGCAACTTCAGCGCCAAAGCCACTTTCAGATAGCTCTCAATGCAAAGGCTCTAGACGAAAATATTGGTGTGAGAGCTAATTCAATCAAGGAAACACTTCTTATTGGTGAAGTGTATATTGTAGAAGAATCAGCCGAGTGGTTCTTGTGGGAGAACAACTCCATTTGGCTCACTAACTTCACACACCATCAGGCTTCCAAGCAGCTCTCAAGGAATCTGAGTTTTCACACTCTATGCTTAGTGCCCTTTGAGTGCCTAGGACTGAAATGAAGCTTGGTGAGCATCCACACAAACGAATGCTCCACATGCGGGTTTCACATGCCACCAACTCCACATTCACAGGCAACTTCAGCGCCAAAACCACTTTCAGATAGCTCTCAATGCAAAGGCTCTAGACGCAAATATTGGTGTGAGAGCTAATTCAATCAAGGAAACACTTCTTATTGGTGAAGTGCATATTTTAGAAGAATCAGCCGAGTGGTTCTTGTGGGAGAACAACTCCATTTGGATCACTAACTTCACACACCATCAGGCTTCCAAGCAGCTCTCAAGGAATCTCAGTTTGAACACTCTATGCTTAGTACCCTTTGAGTGCCTAGGACTGAAATGAAGCTTGTTGAGCATCCACACAAACGAATGCTCCACATGTGGGTTTCACATGCCACCAACTCCACATTCACAGGCAACTTCACCGCCACAGCCGTTTTTTAGATAGCCCTCAATGCAAAGGCTCTAGACGCAAATATTGGTGTGAGAGCCTATTCAATCAAGGAAACACTGCATGTGGGTGAAGGGCATATTGAAGAAGAATCAGCCGAGTGGTTCTTGTGGGAGAACAACTCCATTTGGCTCACTAACGTCACACACCATCAGGCTTCCAAGCAACTCTCAAGGAAACTCAGTTTTCACACTCTATGCTTAGTGCTCTTTGAGTGCCTAGGACTGAAATGAAGCTTGGTGAGCATCCACACAAACGAATGCTCCACATGCGGGTTTCACATGCCACCAACTCCACATTCACAGGCAACTTCAGCGCCACAGCCGTTTTCAGATAGCCCTCAATGCAAAGGCTCTAGACGCAAATATTGGTGTGAGAGCTAATTCAATCAAGGAAACACTTCTTATTGGTGAAGTGCATATTGTAGAAGAATCAGCCGAGTGGTTCTTGTGGGAGAACAACTCCATTTGGATCACTAACTTCACACACCATCAGGCTTCCAAGCAGCTCTCAAGGAAACTCAGTTTTCACACTCTATGCTTAGTGGTCTTTGAGTGCATTATCTAGGAATGAACCTGGTAGAGCATCCCACACAAACGAATGCTCCACATGCGGGTTTCACATGCCACCAACTCCACATTCACAGGCAACTTCAGCGCCACAGCAGTTTTCAGATAGCCCCCATTGCAAAGGCTCTAGACGCAAATATTGGTGTGAGAGCTAATTCAATCAAGGAAACACTGCATGTTGGTGAAGGGCATATTGAAGAAGAATCAGCCGAGTTGTTCTTGTGGGAGAACAACTCCATTTGGCTCACTAACTTCACACACCATCAGGCTTCCAAGCAGCTCTCAAGGAAACTCAGTTTTCACACTCTATGCTTACTGCCCTTTGAGTGCCTAGGACTGAAATGAAGCTTGGTGAGCATCCCACACAAACGAATGCTCCACATGCGGGTTTCACATGCCACCAACTCCACATTCACAGGCAGCTTCAGCGCCACAGCCGTTTTCAGATAGCCCTCAATGCAAAGGCTCTAGACGCAAATATTGGTGTGAGAGCTAATTCAATCAAGGAAACACTGCATGTTGGTGAAGGGCATATTGAAGAAGAATCAGCCGAGTGGTTCTTGTGGGAGAACAACTCCATTTGGCTCACTAACTTCACACACCATCAGGCTTCCAAGCAGCTCTCAAGGAAACTCAGTTTTCACACACTCTATGCTTAGTGCCCTTTGAGTGCATTATCTAGGAATGAACCTGGTAGAGCATCCCACACAAACGAATGCTCCACATGCGGGTTTCACATGCCACCAACTCCACATTCACAGGCAACTTCAGCGCCACAGCCGTTTTCAGATAGCCCTCAATGCAAAGGTTCTAGACGCAAATAGTGGTGTGAGAGCTAATTCAATCAAGGAAACACTGCATGTTGGTGAAGGGCATATTGAAGAAGAATCAGCCGAGTGGTTCTTGTGGGAGAACAACTCCATTTGGCTCACTAACTTCACACACCATCAGGCTTCCAAGCAGCTCTCAAGGAAACTCAGTTTTCACACTCTATGCTTAGTGCTCTTTGAGTGCATTATCTAGGAATGAACCTGGTAGAGCATCGCACACAAACGAATGCTCCACATGCGGGTTTCACATGCCACCAGCTCCACTTTCCCAGGCAACTTCAGCGCCACAGCCCTTTTCAGATAGCCCTCAATGCAAAGGCTCTAGACGCAAATATTGGTGTGAGAGCTAATTCAATCAAGGAATCACTGCATGTTGGTGAAGGGCATATTGAAGAAGAATCAGCCGAGTGGTTCTTGTGAGAGAACAACTCCATTTGGCTCACTAACTTCACACACCATCAGGCTTCCAAGCAGCTCTCAAGGAAACTCAGTTTTCACACTCTATGTTTAGTGCCCTTTGAGTGCATTATCTAGGAATGAACCTGGTGCAGCATCCCACACAAACGAATGCTCCACATGCGGGTTTCACATGCCAACAGCTCCACTTTCCCAGGCAACTTCAGCGCCACAGCCGTTTTCAGATAGCCCTCAATGCAAAGGCTCTAGACGCAAATATTGGTGTGAGAGCTAATTCAATCAAGGAAACACTGCATGTTGGTGAAGGGCATATTGAAGAAGAATCAGCCGAGTGGTTCTTGTGAGAGAACAACTCCATTTGGCTCACTAACTTCACACACCATCAGGCTTCCAAGCAGCTCTCAAGGAAACTCAGTTTTCACACTCTATGCTTTGTGCCCTTTGAGTGCATTATCTAGGAATGAACCTGGTAGAGCATCCCACACAAACGAACGCTCCACATGCGGGTTTCACATGCCACCAACTCCACATTCACAGGCAACTTCAGCGCCACAGCCTTTTTCAGATAGCCCTCAATGCAAAGGCTCTAGAAGCAAATATTGGTGTGAGAGCTAATTCAATGAAGGAAACAGTGCATGTTGGTGAAGGGCATATTGAAGAAGAATCAGCCGAGTGGTTCTTGTGGGAGAACAACTCCATTTGGCTCACTAACTTCACACACCATCAGGCTTCCAAGCAGCTCTCAAGGAAACTCAGTTTTCACACTCTATGCTTAGTGCCCTTTGAGTGCCTAGGACTGAAATGAATCTTGGTGAGTATCCCACACAAACGAATGCTCCACAAGCGGGTTTGACATGCCACCAACTCCACATTCACAGACAACTTCAGCGCCACAGCCTTTTTCAGATAGCCCTCAATGCAAAGGCTCTAGACGCAAATATTGGTGTGAGAGCTAATTCAATCAAGGAAACACTGCATGTTGGTGAAGGGCATATTGAAGAAGAATCAGCCGAGTGGTTCTTGTGGGAGAACAACTCCGTTTGGCTCACTAACTTCACACACCATCAGGCTTCCAAGCAGCTCTCAAGGAAACTCAGTTTTTACACTCTATGCTTAGTGCCCTTTGAGTGCCTAGGGCTGAAATGAATCTTGGTGAGCATCCCACACAAACGAATGCTCCACATGCGGGTTTCACATGCCACCAACTCCACATTCATAGCCAACTTCAGCGCCACAGCCGTTTTCAGATAGCCCTCAATGCAAAGGCCCTAGACGCAAATATTGGTGTGAGAGCTAATTCAATCAAGGAAACACTGCATTTTGGTGAAGGGCATATTGAAGAAGATTCAGCCTAGTGGTTCTTGTGGGAGAACAACTCCGTTTGGCTCACTAACTTCACACACCATCAGGCTTCCAAGCAGCTCTCAAGGAAACTCAGTTTTCACACTCTATGCTTAGTGCTCTTTGAGTGCATTATCTAGGAATGAACCTGGTAGAGCATCCCACACAAACGAATGCTCTACATGCGGGTTTCACATGCCACCAACTCCACATTCACAGGAAACTTCAGCGCCACAGCCGTTTTCAGATAGCCCTCAACGGAAAGTCTCTAGGTGCAAATATTTGTGTGAGAGCTAATTCATTCAAGGAAACACTGCATCTTGGTGAAGGGCATATTGAAGAAGAATCAGACGAGTGGTTCTTGTAGGAGAATAACTGCATATGGCTCACTAACTTCACACACCATCAGGCTTCCAAGCAGCTCTCAAGGAAACTCAGTTTTCACACACTCTATGCTTAGTGCCATTTGAGTGCATTATCTAGGAATGAACCTGGTAGAGCATCCCACACAAACGAATGCTCCACATGCGGGTTTCACATGCCACCAACTCCACATTCACAGGCAACTTCAGCGCCAAAACCACTTTCAGATAGCTCTCAATGCAAAGGCTCTAGACGCAAATATTGGTGTGAGAGCTAATTCAATCAAGGAAACACTTCTTATTGGTGAAGTGCATATTTTAGAAGAATCAGCCGAGTGGTTCTTGTGGGAGAACAACTCCATTTGGCTCACTAACTTCACACACCATCAGGCTTCCAAGCAGCTCTCAAGGAATCTCAGTTTGAACACTCTATGCTTAGTACCCTTTGAGTGCCTAGGACTGAAATGAAGCTTGGTGAGCATCCACACAAACGAATGCTCCACATGTGGGTTTCACATGCCACCAACTCCACATTCACAGGCAACTTCACCGCCACAGCCGTTTTTTAGATAGCCCTCAATGCAAAGGCTCTAGACGCAAATATTGGTGTGAGAGCCTATTCAATCAAGGAAACACTGCATGTTGGTGAAGGGCATATTGAAGAAGAATCAGCCGAGTGGTTCTTGTGGGAGAACAACTCCATTTGGCTCACTAACTTCACACACCATCAGGCTTCCAAGCAGCTCTCAAGGAAACTCAGTTTTCACACTCTATGCTTAGTGCTCTTTGAGTGCCTAGGACTGAAATGAAGCTTGGTGAGCATCCACACAAACGAATGCTCCACATGCAGGTTTCACATGCTACCAACTCCACATTCACAGGCAACGTCAGCGCCAAAACCAGTTTCAGATAGCCCTCAATGCAAAGGCTCTAGACGCAAATATTGGTGTGAGAGCTAATTCAATCAAGGAAACACTGCATGTTGGTGAAGGGCATATTGAAGAAGAATCAGCCGAGTGGTTCTTGTGGGAGAACAACTCCATTTGGCTCACTAACTTCACACACCATCAGGCTTCCAAGCAGCTCTCAAGGAAACTCAGTTTTCACACTCTATGCTTAGTGCTCTTTGAGTGCATTATCTAGGAATGAACCTGGTAGAGCATCCCACACAAACGAATGCTCCACATGTGGGTTTCACATGCCACCAACTCCACATTCACAGGCAACTTCAGCGCCACAGCCGTTTTCAGATAGCCCTCAACGGAAAGTCTCTAGGTGCAAATATTGGTGTGAGAGCTAATTCATTCAAGGAAACACTGCATCTTGGTGAAGGGCATATTGAAGAAGAATCAGACGAGTGGTTCTTGTAGGAGAATATCTGCATATGGCTCACTAACTTCACACACCATCAGGCTTCCAAGCAGCTCTCAAGGAAACTCAGTTTTCACACACTCTATGCTTAGTGCCATTTGAGTGCATTATCTAGGAATGAACCTGGTACAGCATCCCACACAAACGAATGCTCCATATGCGGGTTTCACATGCCACCAACTCCACATTCACAGGCAACTTCAGCGCCACAGCCGTTTTCAGATAGCCCTCAATGAAAAGGCTCTAGACGCAAATATTGGTGTGAGAGCTAATTCAATCAAGGAAACACTTCTTATTGGTGAAGTGTATATTGTAGAAGAATCAGCCGAGTGGTTCTTGTGGGAGAACAACTCCATTTGGCTCACTAACTTCACACACCATCAGGCTTCCAAGCAGCTCTCAAGGAATCTCAGTTTTCACACTCTATGCTTAGTGCCCTTTGAGTGCCTAGGACTGAAATGAAGCTTGGTGAGCATCCACACAAACGAATGCTCCACATGCGGGTTTCACATGCCACCAACTCCACATTCACAGGCAACTTCAGCGCCAAAACCACTTTCAGATAGCTCTCAATGCAAAGGCTCTAGACGCAAATATTGGTGTGAGAGCTAATTCAATCAAGGAAACACTTCTTATTGGTGAAGTGCATATTTTAGAAGAATCAGCCGAGTGGTTCTTGTGGGAGAACAACTCCATTTGGCTCACTAACTTCACACACCATCAGGCTTCCAAGCAGCTCTCAAGGAATCTCAGTTTGAACACTCTATGCTTAGTACCCTTTGAGTGCCTAGGACTGAAATGAAGCTTGGTGAGCATCCACACAAACGAATGCTCCACATGTGGGTTTCACATGCCACCAACTCCACATTCACAGGCAACTTCACCGCCACAGCCGTTTTTTAGATAGCCCTCAATGCAAAGGCTCTAGACGCAAATATTGGTGTGAGAGCCTATTCAATCAAGGAAACACTGCATGTTGGTGAAGGGCATATTGAAGAAGAATCAGCCGAGTGGTTCTTGTGGGAGAACAACTCCATTTGGCTCACTAACGTCACACACCATCAGGCTTCCAAGCAGCTCTCAAGGAAACTCAGTTTTCACACTCTATGCTTAGTGCTCTTTGAGTGCCTAGGACTGAAATGAAGCTTGGTGAGCATCCACACAAACGAATGCTCCACATGCAGGTTTCACATGCTACCAACTCCACATTCACAGGAAACGTCAGCGCCAAAACCAGTTTCAGATAGCCCTCAATGCAAAGGCTCTAGACGCAAATATTGGTGTGAGAGCTAATTCAATCAAGGAAACACTTCTTATTGGTGAAGTGCATATTGTAGAAGAATCAGCCGAGTGGTTCTTGTGGGAGAACAACTCCATTTGGATCACTAACTTCACACACCATCAGGCTTCCAAGCAGCTCTCAAGGAAACTCAGTTTTCACACTCTATGCTTAGTGCCCTTTGAGTGCCTAGGGCTGAAATGAATCTTGGTGAGCATCCCACACAAACGAATGCTCCACATGCGGGTTTCACATGCCACCAACTCCACATTCACAGGCAACTTCAGCGCCACAGCCGTTTTCAGATAGCCCTCAATGCAAAGGCTCTAGACGCAAATATTGGTGTGAGAGCTAATTCAATCAAGGAAACACTGCATGTTGGTGAAGGGCATATTGAAGAAGAATCAGCCGAGTGGTTCTTGTGGGAGAACAACTCCATTTGGCTCACTAACTTCACACACCATCAGGCTTCCAAGCAGCTCTCAAGGAAACTCAGTTTTCACACACTCTATGCTTAGTGCCATTTGAGTGCATCATCTAGGAATGAACCTGGTAGAGCATCCCACACAAACGAATGCTCCACATGCGGGTTTCACATGCCACCAACTCCACATTCACAGGCAACTTCAGTGTCAATACCACTTTCAGATAGCCCTCAATGCAAAGGCTCTAGACGCAAATATTGGTGTGAGAGTTAATTCAATCAAGGAAACACAGCTTGTTGGTGATGGGCATATTGAAGAAGAATCAACCGAGTGGTTCTTGTGGGAGAACAACTCCATTTGGCTCACTAACTTCACACACCATCAGGCTTCCAAGCAGCTCTCAAGGAAACTCAGTTTTCACACTCTATGCTTAGTGCTCTTTGAGTGCCTAGGACTGAAATGAAGCTTGGTGAGCATCCACACAAACGAATGCTCCACATGCAGGTTTCACATGCTTCCAACTCCACATTCACAGGCAACGTCAGCGCCAAAACCAGTTTCAGATAGCCCTCAATGCAAAGGCTCTAGACGCAAATATTGGTGTGAGAGCTAATTCAATCAAGGAAACACTTCTTATTGGTGAAGTGCATATTGTAGAAGAATCAGCCGAGTGGTTATTGTGGGAGAACAACTCCATTTGGATCACTAACTTCACACACCATCAGGCTTCCAAGCAGCTCTCAAGGAAACTCAGTTTTCACACTCTATGCTTAGTGCCCTTTGAGTGCCTAGGGCTGAAATGAATCTTGGTGAGCATCCCACACAAACGAATGCTCCACATGCGGGTTTCACATGCCACCAACTCCACATTCACAGGCAACTTCAGCGCCACAGCCGTTTTCAGATAGCCCTCAATGCAAAGGCTCTAGACGCAAATATTGGTGTGAGAGCTAATTCAATCAAGGAAACACTGCATGTTGGTGAAGGGCATATTGAAGAAGAATCAGCCGAGTGGTTCTTGTGGGAGAACAACTCCATTTGGCTCACTAACTTCACACACCATCAGGCTTCCAAGCAGCTCTCAAGGAAACTCAGTTTTCACACTCTATGCTTAGTGCTCTTTGAGTGCATTATCTAGGAATGAACCTGGTAGAGCATCCCACACAAACGAATGCTCCACATGTGGGTTTCACATGCCACCAACTCCACATTCACAGGCAACTTCAGCGCCACAGCCGTTTTCAGATAGCCCTCAACGGAAAGTCTCTAGGTGCAAATATTGGTGTGAGAGCTAATTCATTCAAGGAAACACTGCATCTTGGTGAAGGGCATATTGAAGAAGAATCAGACGAGTGGTTCTTGTAGGAGAATATCTGCATATGGCTCACTAACTTCACACAACATCAGGCTTCCAAGCAGCTCTCAAGGAAACTCAGTTTTCACACACTCTATGCTTAGTGCCATTTGAGTGCATTATCTAGGAATGAACCTGGTACAGCATCCCACACAAACGAATGCTCCACATGCGGGTTTCACATGCCACCAACTCCACATTCACAGGCAACTTCAGCGCCAAAGCCACTTTCAGATAGCCCTCAATGAAAAGGCTCTAGACGCAAATATTGGTGTGAGAGCTAATTCAATCAAGGAAACACTTCTTATTGGTGAAGTGTATATTGTAGAAGAATCAGCCGAGTGGTTCTTGTGGGAGAACAACTCCATTTGGCTCACTAACTTCACACACCATCAGGCTTCCAAGCAGCTCTCAAGGAATCTCAGTTTTCACACTCTATGCTTAGTGCCCTTTGAGTGCCTAGGACTGAAATGAAGCTTGGTGAGCATCCACACAAACGAATGCTCCACATGCGGGTTTCACATGCCACCAACTCCACATTCACAGGCAACTTCAGCGCCAAAACCACTTTCAGATAGCTCTCAATGCAAAGGCTCTAGACGCAAATATTGGTGTGAGAGCTAATTCAATCAAGGAAACACTTCTTATTGGTGAAGTGCATATTTTAGAAGAATCAGCCGAGTGGTTCTTGTGGGAGAACAACTCCATTTGACTCACTAACTTCACACACCATCAGGCTTCCAAGCAGCTCTCAAGGAATCTCAGTTTGAACACTCTATGCTTAGTACCCTTTGAGTGCCTAGGACTGAAATGAAGCTTGGTGAGCATCCACACAAACGAATGCTCCACATGTGGGTTTCACATGCCACCAACTCCACATTCACAGGCAACTTCACCGCCACAGCCGTTTTTTAGATAGCCCTCAATGCAAAGGCTCTAGACGCAAATATTGGTGTGAGAGCCTATTCAATCAAGGAAACACTGCATGTTGGTGAAGGGCATATTGAAGAAGAATCAGCCGAGTGGTTCTTGTGGGAGAACAACTCCATTTGGCTCACTAACGTCACACACCATCAGGCTTCCAAGCAGCTCTCAAGGAAACTCAGTTTTCACACTCTATGCTTAGTGCTCTTTGAGTGCCTAGGACTGAAATGAAGCTTGGTGAGCATCCACACAAACGAATGCTCCACATGCAGGTTTCACATGCTACCAACTCCACATTCACAGGCAACGTCAGCGCCAAAACCAGTTTCAGATAGCCCTCAATGCAAAGGCTCTAGACGCAAATATTGGTGTGAGAGCTAATTCAATCAAGGAAACACTTCTTATTGGTGAAGTGCATATTGTAGAAGAATCAGCCGAGTGGTTCTTGTGGGAGAACAACTCCATTTGGATCACTAACTTCACACACCATCAGGCTTCCAAGCAGCTCTCAAGGAAACTCAGTTTTCACACTCTATGCTTAGTGCCCTTTGAGTGCCTAGGGCTGAAATGAATCTTGGTGAGCATCCCACACAAACGAATGCTCCACATGCGGGTTTCACATGCCACCAACTCCACATTCACAGGCAACTTCAGCGCCACAGCCGTTTTCAGATAGCCCTCAATGCAAAGGCTCTAGACGCAAATATTGGTGTGAGAGCTAATTCAATCAAGGAAACACTGCATGTTGGTGAAGGGCATATTGAAGAAGAATCAGCCGAGTGGTTCTTGTGGGAGAACAACTCCATTTGGCTCACTAACTTCACACACCATCAGGCTTCCAAGCAGCTCTCAAGGAAACTCAGTTTTCACACACTCTATGCTTAGTGCCATTTGAGTGCATCATCTAGGAATGAACCTGGTAGAGCATCCCACACAAACGAATGCTCCACATGCGGGTTTCACATGCCACCAACTCCACATTCACAGGCAACTTCAGCGCCACAGCCGTTTTCAGATAGCCCTCAATGCAAAGGCTCTAGACGCAAATATTGGTGTGAGAGTTAATTCAATCAAGGAAACACAGCTTGTTGGTGATGGGCATATTGAAGAAGAATCAACCGAGTGGTTCTTGTGGGAGAACAACTCCATTTGGCTCACTAACTTCACACACCATCAGGCTTCCAAGCAGCTCTCAAGGAAACTCAGTTTTCACACTCTATGCTTAGTGCTCTTTGAGTGCCTAGGACTGAAATGAAGCTTGGTGAGCATCCACACAAACGAATGCTCCACATGCAGGTTTCACATGCTTCCAACTCCACATTCACAGGCAACGTCAGCGCCAAAACCAGTTTCAGATAGCCCTCAATGCAAAGGCTCTAGACGCAAATATTGGTGTGAGAGCTAATTCAATCAAGGAAACACTTCTTATTGGTGAAGTGCATATTGTAGAAGAATCAGCCGAGTGGTTATTGTGGGAGAACAACTCCATTTGGATCACTAACTTCACACACCATCAGGCTTCCAAGCAGCTCTCAAGGAAACTCAGTTTTCACACTCTATGCTTAGTGCCCTTTGAGTGCCTAGGGCTGAAATGAATCTTGGTGAGCATCCCACACAAACGAATGCTCCACATGCGGGTTTCACATGCCACCAACTCCACATTCACAGGCAACTTCAGCGCCACAGCCGTTTTCAGATAGCCCTCAATGCAAAGGCTCTAGACGCAAATATTGGTGTGAGAGCTAATTCAATCAAGGAAACACTGCATGTTGGTGAAGGGCATATTGAAGAAGAATCAGCCGAGTGGTTCTTGTGGGAGAACAACTCCATTTGGCTCACTAACTTCACACACCATCAGGCTTCCAAGCAGCTCTCAAGGAAACTCAGTTTTCACACACTCTATGCTTAGTGCCATTTGAGTGCATCATCTAGGAATGAACCTGGTAGAGCATCCCACACAAACGAATGCTCCACATGCGGGTTTCACATGCCACCAACTCCACATTCACAGGCAACTTCAGTGTCAATACCACTTTCAGATAGCCCTCAATGCAAAGGCTCTAGACGCAAATATTGGTGTGAGAGTTAATTCAATCAAGGAAACACAGCTTGTTGGTGATGGGCATATTGAAGAAGAATCAGCCGAGTGGTTCTTGTGGGAGAACAACTCCATTTGGCTCACTAACTTCACACACCATCAGGCTTCCAAGCAGCTCTCAAGGAAACTCAGTTTTCACACTCTATGCTTAATGCCCTTTGAGTGCATTATCTAGGAATGAACCTGGTACAGCATCCCACACAAACGAATGCTCCACATGCGGGTTTCACATGCCACCAACTCCACATTCACAGGCAACTTCAGCGCCACAGCCGTTTTCAGATAGCCCTCAACGGAAAGTCTCTAGGTGCAAATATTGGTGTGAGAGCTAATTCATTCAAGGAAACACTGCATCTTGGTGAAGGGCATATTGAAGAAGAATCAGACGAGTGGTTCTTGTAGGAGAATAACTGCATATGGCTCACTAACTTCACACACCATCAGGCTTCCAAGCAGCTCTCAAGGAAACTCAGTTTTCACACACTCTATGCTTACTGCCCTTTGAGTGCATTATCTAGGAATGAACCTGGTACAGCATCCCACACAAACGAATGCTCCACATGCGGGTTTCACATGCCACCAACTCCACATTCACAGGCAACTTCAGCGCCAAAGCCACTTTCAGATAGCCCTCAATGAAAAGGCTCTAGACGCAAATATTGATGTGAGAGCTAATTCAATCAAGGAAACACTTCTTATTGGTGAAGTGTATATTGTAGAAGAATCAGCCGAGTGGTTCTTGTGGGAGAACAACTCCATTTGGCTCACTAACTTCACACACCATCAGGCTTCCAAGCAGCTCTCAAGGAATCTCAGTTTTCACACTCTATGCTTAGTGCCCTTTGAGTGCCTAGGACTGAAATGAAGCTTGGTGAGCATCCACACAAACGAATGCTCCACATGCGGGTTTCACATGCCACCAACTCCACATTCACAGGCAACTTCAGCGCCAAAACCACTTTCAGATAGCTCTCAATGCAAAGGCTCTAGATGCAAATATTGGTGTGAGAGCTAATTCAATCAAGGAAACACTTCTTATTGGTGAAGTGCATATTTCAGAAGAATCAGCCGAGTGGTTCTTGTGGGAGAACAACTCCATTTGGCTCACTAACTTCACACACCATCAGGCTTCCAAGCAGCTCTCAAGGAATCTCAGTTTGAACACTCTATGCTTAGTACCCTTTGAGTGCCTAGGACTGAAATGAAGCTTGGTGAGCATCCACACAAACGAATGCTCCACATGTGGGTTTCACATGCCACCAACTCCACATTCACAGGCAACTTCACCGCCACAGCCGTTTTTTAGATAGCCCTCAATGCAAAGGCTCTAGACGCAAATATTGGTGTGAGAGCCTATTCAATCAAGGAAACACTGCATGTTGGTGAAGGGCATATTGAAGAAGAATCAGCCGAGTGGTTCTTGTGGGAGAACAACTCCATTTGGCTCACTAACTTCACACACCATCAGGCTTCCAAGCAGCTCTCAAGGAAACTCAGTTTTCACACTCTATGCTTAGTGCTCTTTGAGTGCCTAGGACTGAAATGAAGCTTGGTGAGCATCCCACACAAACGAATGCTCCACATGCAGGTTTCACATGCTACCAACTCCACATTCACAGGCAACGTCAGCGCCAAAACCAGTTTCAGATAGCCCTCAATGCAAAGGCTCTAGACGCAAATATTGGTGTGAGAGCTAATTCAATCAAGGAAGCACTTCTTATTGGTGAAGTGCATATTGTAGAAGAATCAGCCGAGTGGTTCTTGTGGGAGAACAACTCCATTTGGCTCACTAACTTCACACACCATCAGGCTTCCAAGCAGCTCTCAAGGAAACTCAGTTTTCACACTCTATGCTTAGTGCCCTTTGAGTGCCTAGGGCTGAAATGAATCTTGGTGAGCATCCCACACAAACGAATGCTCCACATGCGGGTTTCACATGCCACCAACTCCACATTCACAGGCAACTTCAGCGCCACAGCCGTTTTCAGATAGCCCTCAATGCAAAGGCTCTAGACGCAAATATTGGTGTGAGAGCTAATTCAATCAAGGAAACACTGCATGTTGGTGAAGGGCATATTGAAGAAGAATCAGCCGAGTGGTTCTTGTGGGAGAACAACTCCATTTGGCTCACTAACTTCACACACCATCAGGCTTCCAAGCAGCTCTCAAGGAAACTCAGTTTTCACACTCTATGCTTAGTGCTCTTTGAGTGCATTATCTAGGAATGAACCTGGTAGAGCATCCCACACAAACGAATGCTCCACATGCGGGTTTCACATGCCACCAACTCCACATTCACAGGCAACTTCAGCGCCACAGCCGTTTTCAGATAGCCCTCAATGCAAAGGCTCTAGACGCAAATATTGGTGTGAGAGCTAATTCAATCAAGGAAACACTGCATGTTGGTAAAGGGCATATTGAAGAAGAATCAGCCGAGTGGTTCTTGTGGGAGAACAACTGCATTTGACTCACTAACTTCACACACCATCAGGCTTCCAAGCAGCTCTCAAGGAAATTCAGTTTTCACAATCTATGCTTAGTGCCCTTTGAGTGCCTGAAACTGAAATGAAGCTTAGTGAGCATCCCACACAAACGAATGCTCCACATGCGGGTTTCACATGCCACCAACTCCACATTCACAGGCAACTTCACCGCCACAGCCGTTTTTCATATAGCCCTCAATGCAAAGGCTCTAGACGCAAATATTGGTGTGAGAGCTAATTCAATCAAGGAAACACTGCATGTTGGTGAAGGGCATATTGAAGAAGAATCAGACGAGTGGTTCTTGTAGGAGAATAACTGCATATGGCTCACTAACTTCACACACCATCAGGCTTCCAAGCAGCTCTCAAGGAAACTCAGTTTTCACACACTCTATGCTTAGTGCCCTTTGAGTGCATCATCTAGGAATGAACCTGGTAGAGCATCCCACACAAACGAATGCTCCACATGCGGGTTTCACATGCCACCAACTCCACATTCACAGGCAACTTCAGTGTCAATACCACTTTCAGATAGCCCTCAATGCAAAGGCTCTAGACGCAAATATTGGTGTGAGAGTTAATTCAATCAAGGAAACACAGCTTGTTGGTGATGGGCATATTGAAGAAGAATCAGCCGAGTGGTTCTTGTGGGAGAACAACTCCATTTGGCTCACTAACTTCACACACCATCAGGCTTCCAAGCAGCTCTCAAGGAAACTCAGTTTTCACACTCTATGCTTAATGCCCTTTGAGTGCATTATCTAGGAATGAACCTGGTACAGCATCCCACACAAACGAATGCTCCACATGATGGTTTCACATGCCACCAACTCCACATTCACAGGCAACTTCAGCGCCACAGCCGTTTTCAGATAGCTCTCAATTCAAAGGCTCTAGACGCAAATATTGGTGTGAGAACTAATTCAATCAAGGAAACACTGCATGTTGGTGAAGGGCATATTGAAGAAGAATCAGCCGAGTGGTTCTTGTGGGAGAACAACTCCACTTGGCTCACTAACTTCACACAGCATCAGGCTTCCAAGCAGCTCTCAAGGAAACTCAGTTTTCACACTCTATGCTTAGTGCTCTTTGAGTGCATTATCTAGGAATGAACCTGGTAGAGCATCCCACACAAACGAATGCTCCACATGCGGGTTTCACATGCCACCAACTCCACATTCACAGGCAACTTCAGCGCCAAAACCACTTTCAGATAGCTCTAAATGCAAAGGCTCTAGACGCAAATATTGGTGTGAGAGCTAATTCAATCAAGGAAACACTGCATGTTGGTGAAGGGCATATTGAAGAAGAATCAGCCGAGTGGTTCTTGTGGGAGAACAACTCCATTTGGCTCACTAACTTCACACACCATCAGGCTTCCAAGCAGCTCTCAAGGAAACTCAGTTTTCACACTCTATGCTTAGTGCCCTTTGAGTGCCTAGGACTGAAATGAAGCTTGGTGAGCATCCCACACAAACGAATGCTCCACATGCGGGTTTCACATGCCACCAACTCCACATTCACAGGCAACTTCAGCGCCACAGCCGTTTTCAGATAGCCCTCAATGCAAAGGCTCTAGACGCAAATAGTGGTGTGAGAGCTAATTCAATCAAGGAAACACTGCATGTTGGTGAAGGGCATATTGAAGAAGAATCAGCCGAGTGGTTCTTGTGGGAGAACAACTCCATTTGGCTCACTAACTTCACACACCATTAGGCTTCCAAACAGCTCTCAAGGAATCTCAGTTTGAACACTCTATGCTTAGTACCCTTTGAGTGCCTAGGGCTGAAATGAAGCTTGGTGAGCATCCACACAAACGAATGCTCCACATGCGGGTTTCACATGCCACCAACTCCACATTCACAGGCAACTTCAGCGAAACAGCCGTTTTCAGATAGCCCTCAATGCAAAGGCTCTAGACGCAAATATTGGTGTGAGAGTTAATTCAATCAAGGAAACACAGTTTGTTGGTGATGGGCATATTGAAGAAGAATCAGCCGAGTGGTTCTTGTGGGAGAACAACTCCATTTGGCTCACTAACGTCACACACCATCAGGCTTCCAAGCAGCTCTCCAAGAATCTCAGTTTTCACAATCTATACTTAGTGCCCTTTGAGTGCATTATCTAGGAATGAACCTGGTAGAGCATCCCACACAAACGAACGCTCCACATGCGGGTTTCACATGCCACCAACTCCACATTCACAGGCAACTTTAGCGCCACAGCCGTTTTCAGATAGCCCTCAATGCAAAGGCTCTAGACGCAAATAGTGGTGTGAGAGCTAATTCAATCAAGGAAACACTGCATGTTGGTGAAGGGCATATTGAAGAAGAATCAGCCGAGTGGTTCTTGTGGGAGAACAACTCCATTTGGCTCACTAACTTCACACACCATCAGGCTTCCAAGCAGCTCTCAAGGAAACTCAGTTTTCACACTCTATGCTTAGTGCCCTTTGAGTGCATTATCTAGGAATGAACCTGGTACAGCATCAGACACAAACGAATGCTCCACATGCGGGTTTCACATGCCACCAACTCCACATTCACAGGCAACTTCAGCGCCACAGCCGTTTTCAGATAGCTCTCAATTCTAAGGCTCTAGATGCAAATATTGGTGTGAGAGCTAATTCAATCAAGGAAACACTGCATGTTGGTGAAGGGCATATTGAAGAAGAATCAGCCGAGTGGTTCTTGAGGGAGAACAACTCCACTTGGCTCACTAACTTCACACAGCATCAGGCTTCCAAGCAGCTCTCAAGGAAACTCAGTTTTCACACTCTATGCTTAGTGCTCTTTGAGTGCATTATCTAGGAATGAACCTGGTAGAGCATCCCACACAAACGAATGCTCCACATGCGGGTTTCACATGCCACAAACTCCACATTCACAGGCAACTTCAGCGCCACAGCCTTTTTCAGATAGCCCCCATTGCAAAGGCTCTAGACGCAAATATTGGTGTGAGAGCTAATTCAATCAAGGAAACACTGCATGTTGGTGAAGGGCATATTGAAGAAGAATCAGCCGAGTTGTTTTTGTGGGAGAACAACTCCATTTGGCTCACTAACTTCACACACCATCAGACTTCCAAGCAGCTCTCAAGGAAACTCAGTTTTCACACTCTATGCTTACTGCCCTTTGAGTGCCTAGGACTGAAATGAAGCTTGGTGAGCATCCCACACAAACGAATGCTCCACATGTGGGTTTCACATGCCACCAACTCCACATTCACAGGCAACTTCACCGCCACAGCCGTTTTTTAGATAGCCCTCAATGCAAAGGCTCTAGACGCAAATATTGGTGTGAGAGCTAATTCAATCAAGGAAACACTTCTTATTGGTGAAGTGCATATTGTAGAAGAATCAGCCGAGTGGTTCTTGTGGGAGAACAACTCCATTTGGCTCACTAACTTCACACACCATCAGGCTTCCAAGTAGCTCTCAAGGAATCTCAGTTTGAACACTCTATGCTTAGTGCCCTTTGAGTGCCTAGGACTGAAATGAAGTTTGGTGAGCATCCACACAAACGAATGCTCCACATGCGGGTTTCACATGCCACCAACTCCACATTCACAGGCAACTTCAGCGCCACAGCCATTTTTAGATAGCCCTCAATGCAAAGGCTCTAGACGCAAATATTGGTGTGAGAGCTAATTCAATCAAGGAATCACTGCATGTTGGTGAAGGGCATATTGAAGAAGAATCAGCCGAGTGGTTCTTGTGGGAGAGCAACTCCATTTGGCTCACTAACTTCACACACCATCAGGCTTCCAAGCATCTCTCAAGGAATCTCAGTTTTCACACTCTATGCTTAGTGGCCTTTGAGTGCATTATCTAGGAATGAACCTGGTAGAGCATCCCACACAAACGAATGCTCCACATGCGGGTTTCACATGCCACCATCTCCACATTCACAGGCAACTTCAGCGCCACAGCCATTTTCAGATAGACCTCAATGCAAAGGCTCTAGACGCAAATATTGGTGTGAGAGCTAATTCAATCAAGGAAACACTGCATGTTGGTGAAGGGCATATTGAAGAAGAATCAGCCGAGTGGTTCTTGTGGGAGAACAACTCCATTTGGCTCACTAACTTCACACACCATCAGGCTTCCAAGCAGCTCTCAAGGAAACTCAGTTTTCACACTCTATGCTTAGTGCCCTTCGAGTGCAAAGGGCTGAAATGAAGCTTGGTGAGCATCCCACACAAACGAATGCTCCACAAGCGGGTTTCACATGCCACCAACCCCACATTCACAGGCAACTTCAGCACCACAGCCGTTTTCAGATAGCCCTCAATGCAAAGGCTCTAGACGCAAATATTGGTGTGAGAGCTAATTCAATCAAGGAAACACTGCTTGTTGGTGAAGGGCATAGTGAAGAAGAATCAGCCGAGTGGTTCTTGTGGGAGAACAACTCCATTTGGCTCACTAACTTCACACACCATCAGGCTTCCAAGTAGCTCTCAAGGAATCTCAGTTTGAACACTCTATGCTTAGTGCCCTTTGAGTGCCTAGGACTGAAATGAGGCTTGGTGAGCATCCACACAAACGAATGCTCCACATGCGGGTTTCACATGCCACCAACACCACATTCACAGGCGACTTTCAGCGCCAAAACCAGTTTCAGATAGCCCTCAATGCAAAGGCTCTAGACGCAAATATTGGTGTGAGAGCTAATTCAATCAAGGAAACACTGCATGTTGGTGAAGGGCATATTGAAGAAGATTCAGCCGAGTGGTTCTTGTGGGAGAACAACTCCATTTGGCTCACTAACTTCACACAGCATCAGGCTTCCAAGCAGCTCTCAAGGAAACTCAGTTTTCACACTCTATGCTTAGTGCTCTTTGAGTGCATTATCTAGGAATGAATCTGGTAGAGCATCCCACACAAACGAATGCTCCACATGCGGGTTTCAAATGCCACCAACTCCACATTCACAGGCAACTTCAGCGCCACAGCCATTTTCAGATAGCCCTCAATGCAAAGGCTCTAGACGCAAATATTGGTGTGAGAGCTAATTCAATCAAGGAAACACTGCATGTTGGTGAAGGGCATATTGAAGAAGAATCAGCCGAGTTGTTCTTGTGGGAGAACAACTCCATTTGGCTCACTAACTTCACACACCATCAGGCTTCCAAGCAGCTCTCAAGGAAACTCAGTTTTCACACTCTATGCTTAGTGCCCTTTGAGTGCCTAGGACTGAAATGAAGCTTGGCGAGCATCCCACACAAACGAATGCTCCACATGCGGGTTTCACATGCCACCAACTCCACATTCACAGGCAACTTCAGCGCCACATCCGTTTTCAGATAGCCCTCAACGCAAAGGCTCTAGACGCAAATATTGGTGTGAGAGCTAATTCAATCAAGGAAACACTGCATGTTGGTGAAGGGCATATTGAAGAAGAATCAGCCGAGTGGTTCTTGTGGGAGAACAACTCCATTTGGCTCACTAACTTCACACACCATCAGGCTTCCAAGCAGCTCTCAAGGAATCTCATTTTGAACACTCTATGCTTAGTACCCTTTGAGTGCCTAGGACTGAAATGAAGCTTGGTGAGCATCCACACAAACGAATGCTCCACATGTGGGTTTCACATGCTACCAACTCCACATTCACAGGCAACTTCAGCGCCACAACCACTTTCAGATAGCCCTCAATGCAAAGGCTCTAGACGCAAATATTGGTGTGAGAGCTAATTCAATCAAGGAAACACTTCTTATTGGTGAAGTGCATATTGTAGAAGAATCAGCCGAGTGGTTCTTGTGGGAGAACAACTCCATTTGGCTCACTAACTTCACACACCATCAGGCTTCCAAGCAGCTCTCAAGGAAACTCAGTTTTCACACTCTATGCTTAGTGCCCTTTGAGTGCCTAGGACTGAAATGAAGCTTGGTGAGCATCCACACAAACGAATGCTCCACATGCGGGTTTCACATGCCATCAACTCCACATTCACAGGCAACTTCAGTGTCAATACCACTTTCAGATAGCCCTCAATGCAAAGGCTCTAGACGCAAATATTGGTGTGAGAGCTAATTCATTCAAGGAAACACTGCATGTTGGTGAAGGGCATATTGAAGAAGAATCAGCCGAGTGGTTCTTGTGGGAGAACAACTCCATTTGGCTCACTAACTTCACACACCATCAGGCTTCCAAGCAGCTCTCAAGGAAACTCAGTTTTCACACTCTATGCTTAGTGCCCTTTGAGTGCCTAGGACAAAATGAAGCTTGCGGAGCATCCCACACAAACGAATGCTCCACGTGCGGGTTTCACATGCCACCAACTCCACATTCACAGGCAACTTCAGGGCCACAGCCGTTTTCAGATAGCCCTCAATGCAAAGGCTCTAGACGCAAATAGTGGTGTGAGAGCTAATTCAATGAAGGAAACACTGCATGTTGGTGAAGGGCATATTGAAGAAGAATCAGCCGAGTGGTTCTTGTGGGAGAACAACTCCATTTGGCTCACTAACTTCACACACCATCAGGCTTCCAAGCAGCTCTCAAGGAAACTCAGTTTTCACACTCTATGCTTAGTGCCCTTTGAGTGCATTATGTAGGAATGAACCTGGTAGAGCATCGGACACAAACGAATGCTCCACATGCGGGTTTCACATGCCACCAACTCCACATTCACAGACAACTTCAGCGCCACAGCCGTTTTCAGATAGCCCTCAATGCAAAGGCTCTAGAGGCAAATATTGGTGTGAGAGCTAATTCAATCAAGGAAACACTGCATGTTGGTGAAGGGCATATTGAAGAAGAATCAGCCGAGTGGTTCTTCTGGGAGAACAACTCCATTTGGCTCACTAACTTCACACACCATCAGGCTTCCAAGCAGCTCTCAAGGAAAGTCAGTTTTCACACTCTATGCTTAGTGCCCTTTGAGTGCATTATCTAGGAATGAACCTGGTAGAGCATCCCACACAAACGAATGCTCCACATGCGGGTTTCACATGCCACCAACTCCACATTCACAGGCAACTTCAGCGCCACAACCGTTTTCAGATAGCCCTCAATGCAAAGGCTCTAGACGCAAATAGTGGTGTGAGAGCTAATACAATTAAGGAAACACTGCATATTGGTGAAGGGCATATTGAAGAAGAATCAGCCGAGTTGTTCTTGTGGGAGAACAACTCCATTTGGCTCACTAACTTCACACACCATCAGGCTTCCAAGCAGCTCTCAAGGAAACTCAGTTTTCACACTCTATGCTTAGTGCCCTTTGAGTGCCTAGGACTGAAATGAAGCTTGGTGAGCATCCCACAGAAACGAATGCTCCACATGCGGGTTTCACATGCCACCAACTCCACATTCACAGGCAAATTCAGCGCCACAGCCGTTTTCAGATAGCCCTCAACGCAAAGGCTCTAGACACAAATAGTGGTGTGAGAGCTAATTCAATCAAGGAAACACTGCATGTTGGTGAAGGGCATATTGAAGAAGAATCAGCCGAGTGGTTCTTGTGGGAGAACAACTCCATTTGGCTCACTAACTTCACACACCATCAGGCTTCCAAGCAGCTCTCAAGGAAAGTCAGTTTTCACACTCTATGCTTAGTGCCCTTTGAGTGCATTATCTAGGAATGAACCTGGTAGAGCATGCCACACAAACTAAGGCTCCACATGATGTGTCACATGCCACCAACTCCACATTCACAGGCAACTTCAGCACCACAGCCGTTTTCAGATAGACCTCAATGCAAAGGCTCTAGACGCAAATATTGGTGTGAGAGCTAATTCAATCAAGGAAACACTGCATGTTGGTGTAGGGCATATTGAAGAAGAATCAGCCGAGTGGTTCTTGTGGGAGAACAACTCCATTTGGCTCACTAACTTCACACACTATCAGGCTTCCAAGCAGCTCTCAAGGAAACTCAGTTTTCACACACTCTATGCTTAGAGCCCTTTGAGTGCATTATCTAGGAATGAACATGGTAGAGCATCCCACACAAACGAATGCTCCACATGCGGGTTTCACATGCCACCAACTCCACATTCACAGGCAACTTCAGCGCCACAGCCGTTTTCAGATAGCCCTCAATGCAAAGGCTCTAGACGTAAATATTGATGTGAGAACTAGTTCAATCAAGGAAACACTGCATGTTGGTGAAGGGCATATTGAAGAAGAATCAGCCGAGTGGTTCTTGTGGGAGAACAACTCCATTTGGCTCACTAACTTCACACACCATCAGGCTTCCAAGCAGCTCTCAAGGAAACTCAGTTTTCACACTCTATGCTTAGTGCCCTTTGAGTGCCTAGGACTGAAATGAATCTTGGTGAGCATCCCACACAAACGATTGCTCCACATGCGGGTTTCACATGCCACCAACTCCACATTCACAGGCAACTTCAGCGCCAGCCGTTTTCAGATAGCCCTCAATGCAAAGGCTCTAGACGCAAATATTGGTGTGAGAGCTAATTCAATGAAGGAAACACTGCATGTTGGTGAAGGGCATATTGAAGAAGAATCAGCCGAGTGGTTCTTGTGGGAGAACAACTCCATTTGGCTCACTAACTTCACACAGCATCAGGCTTCCAAGCAGCTCTCAAGGAAACTCAGTTTTCACACTCTATGCTTAGTGCCCTTTGAGTGCATTATCTAGGAATGAACCTGGTAGAGCATCCCACACAAACGAATGCTCCACATGCGGGTTTCACATGCCACCAACTCCACATTCACAGGCAACTTCAGCGCCACAGCCGTTTTCAGATAGCCCTCAATGCAAAGGCTCTAGACGCAAATAGTGGTGTGAGAGCTAATTCAATGAAGGAAACACTGCATGTGGGTGAAGGGCATATTGAAGAAGAATCAGCCGAGTTGTTCTTGTGGGAGAACAACTCCATTTGGCTCACTAACTTCACACACCATCAGGCTTCCAAGCAGCTCTCAAGGAAACTCAGTTTTCACACTCTATGCTTAGTGCCCTTTGAGTGCCTAGGAATGAAATGAAGCTTGGTGAGCATCCCACAGAAACGAATGCTCCACATGCGGGTTTCACATGCCACCAACTCCACATTCACAGGCAAATTCAGCGCCACAGCCGTTTTCAGATAGCCCTCAACGCAAAGGCTCTAGACACAAATAGTGGTGTGAGAGCTAATTCAATCAAGGAAACACTGCATGTTGGTGAAGGGCATATTGAAGAAGAATCAGCCGAGTGGTTCTTGTGGGAGAACAACTCCATTTGGCTCACTAACTTCACACACCATCAGGCTTCCAAGCAGCTCTCAAGGAAAGTCAGTTTTCACACTCTATGCTTAGTGCCCTTTGAGTGCATTATCTAGGAATGAACCTGGTAGAGCATGCCACACAAACTAAGGCTCCACATGATGTGTCACATGCCACAACTCCACATTCACAGGCAACTTCAGCACCACAGCCGTTTTCAGATAGACCTCAATGCAAAGGCTCTAGACGCAAATATTGGTGTGAGAGCTAATTCAATCAAGGAAACACTGCATGTTGGTGTAGGGCATATTGAAGAAGAATCAGCCGAGTGGTTCTTGTGGGAGAACAACTCCATTTGGCTCACTAACTTCACACACTATCAGGCTTCCAAGCAGCTCTCAAGGAAACTCAGTTTTCACACACTCTATGCTTAGAGCCCTTTGAGTGCATTATCTAGGAATGAACATGGTAGAGCATCCCACACAAACGAATGCTCCACATGCGGGTTTCACATGCCACCAACTCCACATTCACAGGCAACTTCAGCGCCACAGCCGTTTTCAGATAGCCCTCAATGCAAAGGCTCTAGACGTAAATATTGATGTGAGAACTAGTTCAATCAAGGAAACACTGCATGTTGGTGAAGGGCATATTGAAGAAGAATCAGCCGAGTGGTTCTTGTGGGAGAACAACTCCATTTGGCTCACTAACTTCACACACCATCAGGCTTCCAAGCAGCTCTCAAGGAAACTCAGTTTTCACACTCTATGCTTAGTGCCCTTTGAGTGCCTAGGACTGAAATGAATCTTGGTGAGCATCCCACACAAACGATTGCTCCACATGCGGGTTTCACATGCCACCAACTCCACATTCACAGGCAACTTCAGCGCCAGCCGTTTTCAGATAGCCCTCAATGCAAAGGCTCTAGACGCAAATATTGGTGTGAGAGCTAATTCAATCAAGGAAACACTGCATGTTGCTGAAGGGCATATTGAAGAAGAATCAGCCGAGTGGTTCTTGTGGGAGAACAACTCCATTTGGCTCACTAACTTCACACAGCATCAGGCTTCCAAGCAGCTCTCAAGGAAACTCAGTTTTCACACTCTATGCTTAGTGCCCTTTGAGTGCATTATCTAGGAATGAACCTGGTAGAGCATCCCACACAAACGAATGCTCCACATGCGGGTTTCACATGCCACCAACTCCACATTCACAGGCAACTTCAGCGCCACAGCCGTTTTCAGATAGCCCTCAATGCAAAGGCTCTAGACGCAAATAGTGGTGTGAGAGCTAATTCAATGAAGGAAACACTGCATGTGGGTGAAGGGCATATTGAAGAAGAATCAGCCGAGTGGTTCTTGTGGGAGAACAACTCCATTTGGCTCACTAACTTCACACACCATCAGGCTTCCAAGCAGCTCTCAAGGAAACTCAGTTTTCACACTCTATGCTTAGTGCCCTTTGAGTGCATTATATAGGAATGAACCTGGTAGAGCATCCCACACAAACGAATGCTCCACATACAGGTTTCACATGCCACCAACTCCACATTCCATGCAACTTCAGAGCCACAGCCACTTTCAGATAGCCCTCAATGCAAAGGCTCTAGACGCAAATATTGGTGTGAGAGCTAATACAATGAAGGAAACAGTGCATGTTGGTGAAGGGCATATTGAAGAAGAATCAGCCGAGTGGTTCTTGTGGGAGAACAACTCCATTTGGCTCACTAACTTCACACACCATCAGGCTTCCAAGCAGCTCTCAAGGAAACTCAGTTTTCACACTCTATGCTTAGTGCCCTTTGAGTGCCTAGGACAAAATGAAGCTTGGTGAGCATCCCACACAAACGAATGGTCCACTTGCGGGTTTCACATGCCACCAACTCCACATTCACAGGCAACTTCAGCGCCACAGCCGTTTTCAGATAGCCCTCAATGCAAAGGCTCTAGACGCAAATATTAGTGTGAGAGCTAATTCAATGAAGGAAACAGTGCATGTTGGTGAAGGGCATATTGAAGAAGAATCAGCCGAGTGGTTCTTGTGGGAGAACAACTCCATTTGGCTCACTAACTTCACACACCATCAGGCTTCCAAGCAGCTCTCAAGGAAACTCAGTTTTCACAATCTATGCTTAGTGCCCTTTGAGTGGCTAGGACTGAAATGAAGCTTTGTGAGCATCCCACACAAACGAATGCTCCACATGCGGGTTTCACATGCCACCAACTCCACATTCACAGGCAACTTCAGCGCCACAGCCGTTTTCAGATAGCCCTCAATGCAAAGGCTCTAGACACAAATAGTGGTGTGAGAGCTAATTCAATGAAGGAAACACTGCAAGTGGGTGAAGGGCATATTGAAGAAGAATCAGCCGAGTGGTTCTTGTGGGAGAACAACTCCATTTGGCTCACTAACTTCACACACCATCAGGCTTCCAAGCAGCTCTCAAGGAAACTCAGTTTTCACACTCTATGCTTAGGGGCCTTTGAGTGCAATTATCTAGGAATGAACCTGGTAGAGCATCGGACACAAACGAATGCTCCACATACAGGTTTCACATGCCACCAACTCCACATTCTCATGCAACTTCAGAGCCACAGCCACTTTCAGATAGCCCTCAATGCAAAGGCTCTAGAGGCAAATATTGGTGTGAGAGCTAATTCAATCAAGGAAACACTGCATGTTGGTGAAGGGCATATTGAAGAAGAATCAGCCGAGTGGTTCTTCTGGGAGAACAACTCCATTTGGCTCACTAACTTCACACACCATCAGGCTTCCAAGCAGCTCTCAAGGAAACTCAGTTTTCACACTCTATGCTTAGTGCCCTTTGAGTGCTAGGACTGAAATGAATCTTGGTGAGCATCCCACACAAACGATTGCTCCACATGCGGGTTTCACATGCCACCAACTCCACATTCACAGGCAACTTCAGCGCCAGCCGTTTTCAGATAGCCCTCAATGCAAAGGCTCTAGACGCAAATATTGGTGTGAGAGCTAATTCAATCAAGGAAACACTGCATGTTGGTGAAGGGCATATTGAAGAAGAATCAGCCGAGTGGTTCTTGTGGGAGAACAACTCCATTTGGCTCACTAACTTCACACACCATCAGGCTTCCAAGCAGCTCTCAAGGAAACTCAGTTTTCACACTCTATGCTTAGTGCCCTTTGAGTGCATTATCTAGGAATGAACCTGGTAGAGCATCCCACACAAACGAATGCTCCACATGCGGGTTTCACATGCCACCAACTCCACATTCACAGGCAACTTCAGCGCCACAGCCGTTTTCAGATAGCCCTCAATGCAAAGGCTCTAGACGCAAATAGTGGTGTGAGAGCTAATTCAATGAAGGAAACACTGCATGTGGGTGAAGGGCATATTGAAGAAGAATCAGCCGAGTGGTTCTTGTGGGAGAACAACTCCATTTGGCTCACTAACTTCACACACCATCAGGCTTCCAAGCAGCTCTCAAGGAAACTCAGTTTTCACACTCTATGCTTAGTGCCCTTTGAGTGCATTATATAGGAATGAACCTGGTAGAGCATCGGACACAAACGAATGCTCCACATACAGGTTTCACATGCCAACAACTCCACATTCCATGCAACTTCAGAGCCACAGCCACTTTCAGATAGCCCTCAATGCAAAGGCTCTAGACGCAAATATTGGTGTGAGAGCTAATACAATGAAGGAAACCCTGCATGTTGGTGAAGGGCATATTGAAGAAGAATCAGCCGAGTGGTTCTTGTGGGAGAACAACTCCATTTGGCTCACTAACTTCACACACCATCAGGCTTCCAAGCAGCTCTCAAGGAAACTCAGTTTTCACACTCTATGCTTAGTGCCCTTTGAGTGCCTAGGACAAAATGAAGCTTGGTGAGCATCCCACACAAACGAATGGTCCACTTGCGGGTTTCACATGCCACCAACTCCACATTCACAGGCAAATTCAGCGCCACAGACGTTTTCAGATAGCCCTCAATGCAAAGGCTCTAGACGCAAATATTAGTGTGAGAGCTAATTCAATGAAGGAAACAGTGCATGTTGGTGAAGGGCATATTGAAGAAGAATCAGCCGAGTGGTTCTTGTGGGAGAACAACTCCATTTGGCTCACTAACTTCACACACCATCAGGCTTCCAAGCAGCTCTCAAGGAAACTCAGTTTTCACAATCTATGCTTAGTGCCCTTTGAGTGGCTAGGACTGAAATGAAGCTTTGTGAGCATCCCACACAAACGAATGCTCCACATGCGGGTTTCACATGCCACCAACTCCACATTCACAGGCAACTTCAGCGCCACAGCCGTTTTCAGATAGCCCTCAATGCAAAGGCTCTAGACGCAAATAGTGGTGTGAGAGCTAATTCAATGAAGGAAACACTGCATGTGGGTGAAGGGCATATTGAAGAAGAATCAGCCGAGTGGTTCTTGTGGGAGAACAACTCCATTTGGCTCACTAACTTCACACACCATCAGGCTTCCAAGCAGCTCTCAAGGAAACTCAGTTTTCACACTCTATGCTTAGTGCCCTTTGAGTGCATTATCTAGGAATGAACCTGGTAGAGCATCGGACACAAACGAATGCTCCACATACAGGTTTCACATGCCACCAACTCCACATTCCATGCAACTTCAGAGCCACAGCCACTTTCAGATAGCCCTCAATGCAAAGGCTCTAGACGCAAATATTGGTGTGAGAGCTAATTCAATCAAGGAAACACTGCATGTTGGTGAAGGGCATATTGAAGAAGAATCAGCCGAATGGTTCTTGTGGGAGAACAACTCCATTTGGCTCACTAACTTCACACACCATCAGGCTTCCAAGCAGCTCTCAAGGAAACTCAGTTTTCACACTCTATGCTTAGTGCCCTTTGAGTGCATTATCTAGGAATGAACCTGGTAGAGCATCCCACACAAACGAATGCTCCACATGCGGGTTTCACATGCCACCAACTCCACATTCACAGGCAACTTCAGCGCCACAGCCGTTTTCAGATAGCCCTCAATGCAAAGGCTCTAGACGCAAATAGTGGTGTGAGAGCTAATACAATTAAGGAAACACTGCATGTTGGTGAAGGGCATATTGAAGAAGAATCAGCCGAGTGGTTCTTGTGGGAGAACAACTCCATTTGGCTCACTAACTTCACACACCATCAGGCTTCCAAGCAGCTCTCAAGGAAACTCAGTTTTCACACTCTATGCTTAGTGCCCTTTGAGTGCCTAGGACTGAAATGAAGCTTGGTGAGCATCCCACACAAACGAATGCTCCACATGCGGGTTTCACATGCCACCAACTCCACATTCACAGGCAAATTCAGCGCCACAGCCGTTTTCAGATAGCCCTCAACGCAAAGGCTCTAGACACAAATATTGGTGTGAGAGCTAATTCAATCAAGGAAACACTGCATGTTGGTGAAGGGCATATTGAAGAAGAATCAGCCGAGTGGTTCTTGTGGGAGAACAACTCCATTTGGCTCACTAACTTCACACACCGTCAGGCTTCCAAGCAGCTCTCAAGGAAACTCAGTTTTCACACTCTATGCTTAGTGCCCTTTGAGTGCATTATCTAGGAATGAACCTGGTAGAGCATCCCACACAAACGAAGGCTCCACATGCGGGTTTCACATGCCACCAACTCCACATTCACAGGCAACTTCAGCACCACAGCCGTTTTCAGATAGACCTCAATGCAAAGGCTCTAGACGCAAATATTGGTGTGAGAGCTAATTCAATCAAGGAAACACTGCATGTTGGTGTAGGGCATATTGAAGAAGAAGCAGCTCTCAAGGAAACTCAGTTTTCACACACTCTATGCTTAGTGCCCTTTGAGTGCCTAGGACTGAAATGAATCTTGGTGAAATCCCACACAAACGATTGCTCCACATGCGGGTTTCACATGCCACCAACTCCACATTCACAGGCAACTTCAGCGCCAGCCGTTTTCAGATAGCCCTCAATGCAAAGGCTCTAGACGCAAATATTGGTGTGAGAGCTAATTCAGTGAAGGAAGCACTGCATGTTGGTGAAGGGCATATTGAAGAAGAATCAGCCGAGTGGTTTCTTGTGGGAGAACAACTCCATTTGGCTCACTAACTTCACACACCATCAGGCTTCCAAGCAGCTCTCAAGGAAACTCAGTTTTCACACTCTATGCTTAGTGCCCTTTGAGTGCCTAGGACAAAATGAACCTGGTAGAGCATCCCACACGAACGATTGGTCCACGTGCGGGTTTCACATGCCACCAACTCCACATTCACAGGCAACTTCAGGGCCACAGCCACTTTCAGATAGCCCTCAATGCAAAGGCTCTAGAGGCAAATATTGGTGTGATAGCTAATTCAATGAAGGAAACCCTGCATGTTGGTGAAGGGCATATTGAAGAAGAATCAGCCGAGTGGTTCTTGTGGGAGAACAACTCCATTTGGCTCACTAACTTCACACACCATCAGGCTTCCAAGCAGCTCTCAAGGAAACTCAGTTTTCACACTGTATGCTTAGTGCCTTTGAGTGCATTATCTAGGAATGAACCTGGTAGAGCATCCCACACAAACGAATGCTCCACATGCGGGTTTCACATGCCACCAACTCCACATTCACAGGCAACTTCAGCGCCACAGCCGTTTTCAGATAGCCCTCAATGCAAAGGCTCTAGACGCAAATAGTGGTGTGAGAGCTAATTCAATGAAGGAAACACTGCATGTGGGTGAAGGGCATATTGAAGAAGAATCAGCCGAGTGGTTCTTGTGGGAGAACAACTCCATTTGGCTCACTAACTTCACACACCATCAGGCTTCCAAGCAGCTCTCAAGGAAACTCAGTTTTCACACTCTATGCTTAGTGCCCTTTGAGTGCCTAGGACAAAATGAAGCTTGGTGAGCATCCCACACAAACGAATGGTCCACTTGCGGGTTTCACATGCCACCAACTCCACATTCACAGGCAACTTCAGCGCCACAGCCGTTTTCAGATAGCACTCAATGCAAAGGCTCTAGGCGCAAATAGTGGTGTGAGAGCTAATTCAATCAAGGAAACACTGCATGTTGGTGAAGGGCATATTGAAGAAGAATCAGCCGAGTGGTTCTTGTGGGAGAACAACTCCATTTGGCTCACTAACTTCACACACCGTCAGGCTTCCAAGCAGCTCTCAAGGAAACTCAGTTTTCACACTCTATGCTTAGTGCCCTTTGAGTGCATTATCTAGGAATGAACCTGGTAGAGCATCCCACACAAACGAATGCTCCACATGCGGGTTTCACATGCCACCAACTCACATTCACAGGCAACTTCAGCACCACAGCCGTTTTCAGATAGACCTCAATGCAAAGGCTCTAGACGCAAATATTGGTGTGAGAGCTAATTCAATCAAGGAAAACACTGCATGTTGGTGTAGGGCATATTGAAGAAGAATCAGCCGAGTGGTTCTTGTGGGAGAACAACTCCATTTGGCTCACTAACTTCACACACTATCAGGCTTCCAAGCAGCTCTCAAGGAAACTCAGTTTTCACACACTCTATGCTTAGAGCCCTTTGAGTGCATTATCTAGGAATGAACCTGGTAGAGCATCCCACACAAACGAATGCTCCACATGCGGGTTTCACATGCCACCAACTCCACATTCACAGGCAACTTCAGCGCCACAGCCGTTTTCAGATAGCCCTCAATGCAAAGGCTCTAGACGTAAATATTGATGTGAGAACTAGTTCAATCAAGGAAACACTGCATGTTGGTGAAGGGCATATTGAAGAAGAATCAGCCGAGTGGTTCTTGTGGGGAGAACAACTCCATTTGGCTCACTAACTTCACACACCATCAGGCTTCCAAGCAGCTCTCAAGGAAACTCAGTTTTCACACTCTATGCTTAGTGCCCTTTGAGTGCCTAGGACAAAATGAAGCTTGGGGAGCATCCCACACGAACGATTGGTCCACATGCGGGTTTCACATGCCACCAACTCCACATTCACAGGCAACTTCAGGGCCACAGCCACTTTCAGATAGCCCTCAATGCAAAGGCTCTAGAGGCAAATATTGGTGTGAGAGCTAATTCAATGAAGGAAACCCTGCATGTTGGTGAAGGGCATATTGAAGAAGAATCAGCCGAGTGGTTCTTGTGGGAGAACAACTCCATTTGGCTCACTAACTTCACACACCATCAGGCTTCCAAGCAGCTCTCAAGGAAACTCAGTTTTCACACTCTATGCTTAGTGCCCTTTGAGTGCATTATCTAGGAATGAACCAGGTAGAGCATCCCACACAAACGAATGCTCCACATGCGGGTTTCATATGCCACCAACTCCACATTCACAGGCAACTTCAGCGCCACAGCCGTTTTCAGATAGCCCTCAATGCAAAGGCTCTAGACGCAAATAGTGGTGTGAGAGCTAATTCAATGAAGGAAACACTGCATGTGGGTGAAGGGCATATTGAAGAAGAATCAGCCGAGTGGTTCTTGTGGGAGAACAACTCCATTTGGCTCACTAACTTCACACACCATCAGGCTTCCAAGCAGCTCTCAAGGAAACTCAGTTTTCACACTCTATGCTTAGTGCCCTTTGAGTGCATTATCTAGGAATGAACCTGGTAGAGCATCCCACACAAACTAATGCTGCACATGCGGGTTTCACATGCCACCAACTCCACATTCACAGGCAACTTCAGCGCCACAGACGTTTTCAGATAGCCCTCAATGCAAAGGCTCTAGACGCAAATATTGGTGTGAGAGCTAATACAATGAAGGAAACCCTGCATGTTGGTGAAGGGCATATTGAAGAAGAATCAGCCGAGTGGTTCTTGTGGGAGAACAACTCCATTTGGCTCACTAACTTCACACACCATCAGGCTTCCAAGCAGCTCTCAAGGAATCTCAGTTTGAACACTCTATGCTTAGTGCCCTTTGAGTGCCTAGGACAAAATGAAGCTTGGTGAGCATCCCACACAAACGAATGGTCCACTTGCGGGTTTCACATGCCACCAACTCCACATTCACAGGCAAATTCAGCGCCACAGCCGTTTTCAGATAGCCCTCAATGCAAAGGCTCTAGGCGCAAATAGTGGTGTGAGAGCTAATTCAATCAAGGAAACACTGCATGTTGGTGAAGGGCATATTGAAGAAGAATCAGCCGAGTGGTTTCTTGTGGGAGAACAACTCCATTTGGCTCACTAACTTCACACACCATCAGGCTTCCAAGCAGCTCTCAAGGAAACTCAGTTTTCACACTCTATGCTTAGTGCCCTTTGAGTGCATTATCTAGGAATGAACCTGGTAGAGCATCCCACACAAACGAAGGCTCCACATGCGGGTTTCACATGCCACCAACTCCACATTCACAGGCAACTTCAGCACCACAGCCGTTTTCAGATAGACCTCAATGCAAAGGCTCTAGACGCAAATATTGGTGTGAGAGCTAATTCAATCAAGGAAACACTGCATGTTGGTGTAGGGCATATTGAAGAAGAATCAGCCGAGTGGTTCTTGTGGGAGAACAACTCCATTTGGCTCACTAACTTCACACACTATCAGGCTTCCAAGCAGCTCTCAAGGAAACTCAGTTTTCACACACTCTATGCTTAGAGCCCTTTGAGTGCATTATCTAGGAATGAACCTGGTAGAGCATCCCACACAAACCAATGCTCCACATGCGGGTTTCACATGCCACCAACTCCACATTCACAGGCAACTTCAGCGCCACAGCCGTTTTCAGATAGACCTCAATGCAAAGGCTCTAGACGCAAACATTGATGTGAGAACTAGTTCAATCAAGGAAACACTGCATGTTGGTGAAGGGCATATTGAAGAAGAATCAGCCGAGTGGTTCTTGTGGGAGAACAACTCCATTTGGCTCTCTAACTTCACACACCATCAGGCTTCCAAGCAGCTCTCAAGGAAACTCAGTTTTCACACTCTATGCTTAGTGCCCTTTGAGTGCCTAGGACTGAAATGAATCTTGGTGAGCATCCCACACAAACGATTGCTCCACATGCGGGTTTCACATGCCACCAACTCCACATTCACAGGCAACTTCAGCGCCAGCCGTTTTCAGATAGCCCTCAATGCAAAGGCTCTAGACGCAAATATTGGTGTGAGAGCTAATTCAATGAAGGAAACACTGCATGTTGGTGTAGGGCATATTGAAGAAGAATCAGCCGAGTGGTTCTTGTGGGAGAACAACTCCATTTGGCTCACTAACTTCACACACCATCAGGCTTCCAAGCAGCTCTCAAGGAAACTCAGTTTTCACACTCTATGCTTAGTGCCCTTTGAGTGCCTAGGACAAAATGAAGCTTGGGGAGCATCCCACACGAACGATTGGTCCACGTGCGGGTTTCACATGCCACCAACTCCACATTCACAGGCAACTTCAGGGCCACAGCCACTTTCAGATAGCCCTCAATGCAAAGGCTCTAGAGGCAAATATTGGTGTGAGAGCTAATTCAATGAAGGAAACCCTGCATGTTGGTGAAGGGCATATTGAAGAAGAATCAGCCGAGTGGTTCTTGTGGGAGAACAACTCCATTTGGCTCACTAACTTCACACACCATCAGGCTTCCAAGCAGCTCTCAAGGAAACTCAGTTTTCACACTCTATGCTTAGTGCCCTTTGAGTGCATTATCTAGGAATGAACCTGGTAGAGCATCCCACACAAACGAATGCTCCACATGCGGGTTTCACATGCCACCAACTCCACATTCACAGGCAACTTCAGCGCCACAGCCGTTTTCAGATAGCCCTCAATGCAAAGGCTCTAGACGCAAATAGTGGTGTGAGAGCTAATTCAATGAAGGAAACACTGCATGTGGGTGAAGGGCATATTGAAGAAGAATCAGCCGAGTGGTTCTTGTGGGAGAACAACTCCATTTGGCTCACTAACTTCACACACCATCAGGCTTCCAAGCAGCTCTCAAGGAAACTCAGTTTTCACACTCTATGCTTAGTGCCCTTTGAGTGCATTATCTAGGAATGAACCTGGTAGAGCATCCCACACAAACTAATGCTGCACATGCGGGTTTCACATGCCACCAACTCCACATTCACAGGCAACTTCAGCGCCACAGACGTTTTCAGATAGCCCTCAATGCAAAGGCTCTAGACGCAAATATTGGTGTGAGAGCTAATACAATGAAGGAAACCCTGCATGTTGGTGAAGGGCATATTGAAGAAGAATCAGCCGAGTGGTTCTTGTGGGAGAACAACTCCATTTGGCTCATTAACTTCACACACCATCAGGCTTCCAAGCAGCTCTCAAGGAAACTCAGTTTTCACACTCTATGCTTAGTGCCCTTTGAGTGCCTAGGACAAAATGAAGCTTGGTGAGCATTTCACACAAACGAATGGTCCACTTGCGGGTTTCACATGCCACCAACTCCACATTCACAGGCAAATTCAGCGCCACAGCCGTTTTCAGATAGCCCTCAATGCAAAGGCTCTAGACGCAAATAGTGGTGTGAGAGCTAATTCAATCAAGGAAACACTGCATGTTGGTGAAGGGCATATTGAAGAAGAATCAGCCGAGTGGTTCTTGTGGGAGAACAACTCCATTTGGCTCACTAACTTCACACACCATCAGGCTTCCAAGCAGCTCTCAAGGAAACTCAGTTTTCACACTCTATGCTTAGTGCCCTTTGAGTGCATTATGTAGGAATGTACCTGGTAGAGCATCGGACACAAACGAATGCTCCACATGCGGGTTTCACATGCCACCAACTCCACATTCACAGGCAACTTCAGCGCCACAGCCTTTTTCAGAAAGCCCTCAATGCAAAGGCTCTAGACGCAAATATTGGTGTGAGAGCTAATTCAATCAAGGAAACACTGCATGTTGGTGAAGGGCATATTGAAGAAGAATCAGCCGAGTGGTTCTTGTGGGAGAACAACTCCATTTGGCTCACTAACTTCACACACCATCAGGCTTCCAAGCAGCTCTCAAGGAAACTCAGTTTTCACACTCTATGCTTAGTGCCCTTTGAGTGCATTATCTAGGAATGAACCTGGTAGAGCATCCCACACAAACGAATGCTCCACATGCGGGTTTCACATGCCACCAACTCCACATTCACAGGCAACTTCAGCACCACAGCCGTTTTCAGATAGCCCTCAATGCAAAGGCTCTAGACGCAAATAGTGGTGTGAGAGCTAATAAAATTAAGGAAACAATGCATGTTGGTGAAGGGCATATTGAAGAAGAAGTATCAGCCGAGTGGTTCTTGTGGGAGAACAACTCCATTTGGCTCACTAACTTCACACACCATCAGGCTTCCAAGCAGCTCTCAAGGAAACTCAGTTTTCACACTCTATGCTTAGTGCCCTTTGAGTGCCTAGGACTGAAATGAAGCTTGGTGAGCATCCCACAGAAACGAATGCTCCACATGCGGGTTTCACATGCCACCAACTCCACATTCACAGGCAAATTCAGCGCCACAGCCGTTTTCAGATAGCCCTCAACGCAAAGGCTCTAGACACAAATAGTGGTGTGAGAGCTAATTCAATCAAGGAAACACTGCATGTTGGTGAAGGGCATATTGAAGAAGAATCAGCAGAGTGGTTCTTGTGGGAGAACAACTCCATTTGGCTCACTAACTTCACACACCATCAGGCTTCCAAGCAGCTCTCAAGGAAACTCAGTTTTCACACACTCTATGCTTAGAGCCCTTTGAGTGCATTATCTAGGAATGAACCAGGTAGAGCATCCCACACAAACGAATGCTCCACATGCGGGTTTCACATGCCACCAACTCCACATTCACAGGCAACGTCAGCGCCAAAACCAGTTTCAGATAGCCCTCAATGCAAAGGCTCTAGACGTAAATATTGATGTGAGAACTAGTTCAATCAAGGAAACACTGCATGTTGGTGAAGGGCATATTGAAGAAGAATCAGCCGAGTGGTTCTTGTGGGAGAACAACTCCATTTGGCTCACTAACTTCACACACCATCAGGCTTCCAAGCAGCTCTCAAGGAAACTCAGTTTTCACACTCTATGCTTAGTGCCCTTTGAGTGCCTAGGACTGAAATGAATCTTGGTGAGCATCCCACACAAACGAATGCTCCACATGCGGGTTTCACATGCCACCAACTCCACATTCACAGGCAACTTCAGCACCATAGCCGTTTTCAGATAGCCCTCAATGCAAAGGCTCTAGACGCAAATAGTGGTGTGAGAGCTAATTCAGTGAAGGAAACACTGCATGTTGGTGAAGGGCATATTGAAGAAGAATCAGCCGAGTGGTTCTTGTGGGAGAACAACTCCATTTGGCTCACTAACTTCACACACCATCAGGCTTCCAAGCAGCTCTCAAGGAAACTCAGTTTTCACACTCTATGCTTAGTGCCCTTTGAGTGCATTATCTAGGAATGAACCTGGTAGAGCATCCCACACAAACGAATGCTCCACATGCGGGTTTCACATGTCAACAGCTCCACATTCACAGGCAACTGCAGCACCACAGCCATTTTCAGATAGCCCTCAATGCAAAGGCTCTAGACGCAAATAGTGGTGTGAGAGCTAATTCAATCAAGGAAACACTGCATGTTGGTGAAGGGCATATTGAAGAAGAATCAGCCGAGTGGTTCTTGTGGGAGAACAACTCCATTTGGCTCACTAACTTCACACACCATCAGGCTTCCAAGCAGCTCTCAAGGAAACTCAGTTTTCACACTCTATGCTTAGTGCCCTTTGAGTGCATTATCTAGGAATGAACCTGGTAGAGCATCCCACACAAACGAATGCTCCACATGCGGGTTTCACATGCCACCAACTCCACATTCACAAGCAACTTCAGCGCCACAGCCGTTTTCAGATAGCTCTCAATGCAAAGGCTCTAGACGCAAATATTGGTGTGAAAGCTAATTCAATCAAGGAAACACTGCATGTTGGTGAAGGGCATATTGAAGAAGAATCAGCCAAGTGTTTCTTGTGGGAGAACAACTCCATTTGGCTCACTAACTTCACACACCATAAGGCTTCCAAGCAGCTCTCAAGGAAACTCAGTTTTCACACTCTATGCTTAGTGCCCTTTGAGTGCATTATCTAGGAATGAACCTGGTAGAGCATCCCGCACAAACGAATGCTCCACATGCGGGTTTCACATGCCACCAACTCCACATTCACAGGCAACTTCAGCGCCACAGCCGTTTTCAGATAGACCTCAATGCAAAGGCTCTAAACGCAAATATTAGTGTCAGAGCTAATTCAATCAAGGAAACCCTGCATGTTGGTGAAGGGCATATTGAAGAAGAATCAGCCGAGTGGTTCTTGTGGGAGAACAACTCCATTTGGCTCACTAACTTCACACAGCATCAGGCTTCCAAGCAGCTCTCAAGGAATCTCAGTTTTCACACTCTATGCTTAGTGCCCTTTGAGTGCCTAGGACTGAAATGAATCTTGGTGAGCATCCCACACAAACGAATGCTCCACATGCGGGTTTCACATGCCACCAACTCCACATTCACAGGCAACTTCAGCGCCACAGCCGTTTTCAGATAGCCCTCAATGCAAAGGCTCTAGACGCAAATATTGGTGTGAGAGCTAATTCAATCAAGGAAACACTGCATGTTGGTGAAGGGCATATTGAAGAAGAATCAGCCGAGTGGTTCTTGTGGGAGAACAACTCCATTTGGCTCACTAACTTCACACACCATCAGGCTTCCAAGCAGCTCTCAAGGAAACTCAGTTTTCACACTCTATGCTTAGTGCCCTTTGAGTGCCTAGGACTGAAATGAAGCTTGGTGAGCATCCACACAAACGAATGCTCCACATGCGGGTTTCACATGCCATCAACTCCACATTCACAGGCAACTTCAGTGTCAATACCACTTTCAGATAGCCCTCAATGCAAAGGCTCTAGACGCAAATATTGGTGTGAGAGCTAATTCATTCAAGGAAACACTGCATGTTGGTGAAGGGCATATTGAAGAAGAATCAGCCGAGTGGTTCTTGTGGGAGAACAACTCCATTTGGCTCACTAACTTCACACACCATCAGGCTTCCAAGCAGCTCTCAAGGAAACTCAGTTTTCACACTCTATGCTTAGTGCCCATTGAGTGCCTAGAACAAAATGAAGCTTGCGGAGCATCCCACACAAACGAATGCTCCACGTGCGGGTTTCACATGCCACCAACTCCACATTCACAGGCAACTTCAGGGCCACAGCCGTTTTCAGATAGCCCTCAATGCAAAGGCTCTAGACGCAAATAGTGGTGTGAGAGCTAATTCAATGAAGGAAACACTGCATGTTGGTGAAGGGCATATTGAAGAAGAATCAGCCGAGTGGTTCTTGTGGGAGAACAACTCCATTTGGCTCACTAACTTCACACACCATCAGGCTTCCAAGCAGCTCTCAAGGAAACTCAGTTTTCACACTCTATGCTTAGTGCCCTTTGAGTGCATTATGTAGGAATGAACCTGGTAGAGCATCGGACACAAACGAATGCTCCACATGCGGGTTTCACATGCCACCAACTCCACATTCACAGACAACTTCAGCGCCACAGCCGTTTTCAGATAGCCCTCAATGCAAAGGCTCTAGAGGCAAATATTGGTGTGAGAGCTAATTCAATCAAGGAAACACTGCATGTTGGTGAAGGGCATATTGAAGAAGAATCAGCCGAGTGGTTCTTGTGGGAGAACAACTCCATTTGGCTCACTAACTTCACACACCATCAGGCTTCCAAGCAGCTCTCAAGGAAACTCAGTTTTCACACTCTATGCTTAGTGCCCTTTGAGTGCATTATCTAGGAATGAACCTGGTAGAGCATCCCACACAAACGAATGCTCCACATGCGGGTTTCACATGCCACCAACTCCACATTCACAGGCAACTTCAGCGCCACAGCCGTTTTCAGATAGCCCTCAATGCAAAGGCTCTAGACGCAAATAGTGGTGTGAGAGCTAATACAATTAAGGAAACACTGCATGTTGGTGAAGGGCATATTGAAGAAGAATCAGCCGAGTTGTTCTTGTGGGAGAACAACTCCATTTGGCTCACTAACTTCACACACCATCAGGCTTCCAAGCAGCTCTCAAGGAAACTCAGTTTTCACACACTCTATGCTTAGAGCCCTTTGAGTGCATTATCTAGGAATGAACCTGGTAGAGCATCCCACACAAACGAATGCTCCACATGCGGGTTTCACATGCCACCAACTCCACATTCACAGGCAACTTCAGCGCCACAGCCGTTTTCAGATAGCCCTCAATGCAAAGTCTCTAGACGTAAATATTGATGTGAGAACTAGTTCAATCAAGGAAACACTGCATGTTGGTGAAGGGCATATTGAAGAAGAATCAGCCGAGTGGTTCTTGTGGGAGAACAACTCCATTTGGCTCACTAACTTCACACACCATCAGGCTTCCAAGCAGCTCTCAAGGAAACTCAGTTTTCACACTCTATGCTTAGTGCCCTTTGAGTGCCTAGGACTGAAATGAATCTTGGTGAGCATCCCACACAATCGATTGCTCCACATGCGGGTTTCACATGCCACCAACTCCACATTCACAGGCAACTTCAGCGCCAGCCGTTTTCAGATAGCCCTCAATGCAAAGGCTCTAGACGCAAATATTGGTGTGAGAGCTAATTCAATCAAGGAAACACTGCATGTTGGTGAAGGGCATATTGAAGAAGAATCAGCAGAGTGGTTCTTGTGGGAGAACAACTCCATTTGGCTCACTAACTTCACACACCATCAGGCTTCCAAGCAGCTCTCAAGGAAACTCAGTTTTCACACACTCTATGCTTAGAGCCCTTTGAGTGCATTATCTAGGAATGAACCAGGTAGAGCATCCCACACAAACGAATGCTCCACATGCGGGTTTCACATGCCACCAACTCCACATTCACAGGCAACGTCAGCGCCAAAACCAGTTTCAGATAGCCCTCAATGCAAAGGCTCTAGACGTAAATATTGATGTGAGAACTAGTTCAATCAAGGAAACACTGCATGTTGGTGAAGGGCATATTGAAGAAGAATCAGCCGAGTGGTTCTTGTGGGAGAACAACTCCATTTGGCTCACTAACTTCACACACCATCAGGCTTCCAAGCAGCTCTCAAGGAAACTCAGTTTTCACACTCTATGCTTAGTGCCCTTTGAGTGCCTAGGACTGAAATGAATCTTGGTGAGCATCCCACACAAACGAATGCTCCACATGCGGGTTTCACATGCCACCAACTCCACATTCACAGGCAACTTCAGCACCATAGCCGTTTTCAGATAGCCCTCAATGCAAAGGCTCTAGACGCAAATAGTGGTGTGAGAGCTAATTCAGTGAAGGAAACACTGCATGTTGGTGAAGGGCATATTGAAGAAGAATCAGCCGAGTGGTTCTTGTGGGAGAACAACTCCATTTGGCTCACTAACTTCACACACCATCAGGCTTCCAAGCAGCTCTCAAGGAAACTCAGTTTTCACACTCTATGCTTAGTGCCCTTTGAGTGCCTAGGACTGAAATGAAGCTTGGTGAGCATCCCACACAAACGAATGCTCCACATGCGGGTTTCACATGGCACCAACTCCACATTCACAGGCAACTTCAGCGCCACAGCCGTTTTCAGATAGCCCTCAATGCAAAGGCTCTAGACGCAAATATTGGTGTGAGAGCTAATTCAATCAAGGAAACACTGCATGTTGGTGAAGGGCATATTGAAGAAGAATCAGCTGAGTGGTTCTTGTGGGAGAAGAACTCCATTTGGCTCACTAACTTCACACACCATCAGGCTTCCAAGCAGCTCTCAGGGAAACTCAGTTTTCACAATCTATGCTTAATGCCCTTTGAGTGCATTATCTAGGAATGAACCTGGTAGAGCATCCCACACAAACGAATGCTCCACATGCGGGTTTCACATGTCAACAGCTCCACATTCACAGGCAACTGCAGCACCACAGCCATTTTCAGATAGCCCTCAATGCAAAGGCTCTAGACGCAAATAGTGGTGTGAGAGCTAATTCAATCAAGGAAACACTGCATGTTGGTGAAGGGCATATTGAAGAAGAATCAGCCGAGTGGTTCTTGTGGGAGAACAACTCCATTTGGCTCACTAACTCCACACACCATCAGGCTTCCAAGCAGCTCTCAAGGAAACTCAGTTTTCACACTCTATGCTTAGTGCCCTTTGAGTGCATTATCTAGGAATGAACCTGGTAGAGCATCCCACACAAACGAATGCTCCACATGCGGGTTTCACATGCCACCAACTCCACATTCACAAGCAACTTCAGCGCCACAGCCGTTTTCAGATAGCTCTCAATGCAAAGGCTCTAGACGCAAATATTGGTGTGAAAGCTAATTCAATCAAGGAAACACTGCATGTTGCTGAAGGGCATATTGAAGAAGAATCAGCCAAGTGTTTCTTGTGGGAGAACAACTCCATTTGGCTCACTAACTTCACACACCATAAGGCTTCCAAGCAGCTCTCAAGGAAACTCAGTTTTCACACTCTATGCTTAGTGCCCTTTGAGTGCATTATCTAGGAATGAACCTGGTAGAGCATCCCGCACAAACGAATGCTCCACATGCGGGTTTCACATGCCACCAACTCCACATTCACAGGCAACTTCAGCGCCACAGCCGTTTTCAGATAGACCTCAATGCAAAGGCTCTAAACGCAAATATTAGTGTCAGAGCTAATTCAATCAAGGAAACCCTGCATGTTGGTGAAGGGCATATTGAAGAAGAATCAGCCGAGTGGTTCTTGTGGGAGAACAACTCCATTTGGCTCACTAACTTCACACAGCATCAGGCTTCCAAGCAGCTCTCAAGGAATCTCAGTTTTCACACTCTATGCTTAGTGCCCTTTGAGTGCCTAGGACTGAAATGAATCTTGGTGAGCATCCCACACAAACGAATGCTCCACATGCGGGTTTCACATGCCACCAACTCCACATTCACAGGCAACTTCAGCGCCACAGCCGTTTTCAGATAGCCCTCAATGCAAAGGCTCTAGACGCAAATATTGGTGTGAGAGCTAATTCAATCAAGGAAACACTGCATGATGGTAAAGGGCATATTGAAGAAGAATCAGCCGAGTGGTTCTTGTGGGAGAACAACTCCATTTGGCTCACTAACTTCACACACCATCAGGCTTCCAAGCAGCTCTCAAGGAAACTCAGTTTTCACACTCTATGCTTAGTGCCCTTTGAGTGCCTAGGACTGAAATGAAGCTTGGTGAGCATCCACACAAACGAATGCTCCACATGCGGGTTTCACATGCCATCAACTCCACATTCACAGGCAACTTCAGTGTCAATACCACTTTCAGATAGCCCTCAATGCAAAGGCTCTAGACGCAAATATTGGTGTGAGAGCTAATTCATTCAAGGAAACACTGCATGTTGGTGAAGGGCATATTGAAGAAGAATCAGCCGAGTGGTTCTTGTGGGAGAACAACTCCATTTGGCTCACTAACTTCACACACCATCAGGCTTCCAAGCAGCTCTCAAGGAAACTCAGTTTTCACACTCTATGCTTAGTGCCCTTTGAGTGCCTAGAACAAAATGAAGCTTGCGGAGCATCCCACACAAACGAATGCTCCACGTGCGGGTTTCACATGCCACCAACTCCACATTCACAGGCAACTTCAGGGCCACAGCCGTTTTCAGATAGCCCTCAATGCAAAGGCTCTAGACGCAAATAGTGGTGTGAGAGCTAATTCAATGAAGGAAACACTGCATGTTGGTGAAGGGCATATTGAAGAAGAATCAGCCGAGTGGTTCTTGTGGGAGAACAACTCCATTTGGCTCACTAACTTCACACACCATCAGGCTTCCAAGCAGCTCTCAAGGAAACTCAGTTTTCACACTCTATGCTTAGTGCCCTTTGAGTGCATTATGTAGGAATGAACCTGGTAGAGCATCGGACACAAACGAATGCTCCACATGCGGGTTTCACATGCCACCAACTCCACATTCACAGACAACTTCAGCGCCACAGCCGTTTTCAGATAGCCCTCAATGCAAAGGCTCTAGAGGCAAATATTGGTGTGAGAGCTAATTCAATGAAGGAAACAGTGCATGTTGGTGAAGGGCATATTGAAGAAGAATCAGCCGAGTGGTTCTTGTGGAGAGAACAACTCCATTTGGCTCACTAACTTCACACACCATCAGGCTTCCAAGCAGCTCTCAAGGAAACTCAGTTTTCACACTCTATGCTTAGTGCCCTTTGAGTGCATTATCTAGGAATGAACCTGGTAGAGCATCCCACACAAACGAATGCTCCACATGCGGGTTTCACATGCCACCAACTCCACATTCACAGGCAACTTCAGCGCCACAGCCGTTTTCAGATAGCCCTCAATGCAAAGGCTCTAGACGCAAATAGTGGTGTGAGAGCTAATACAATTAAGGAAACACTGCATGTTGGTGAAGGGCATATTGAAGAAGAATCAGCCGAGTTGTTCTTGTGGGAGAACAACTCCATTTGGCTCACTAACTTCACACACCATCAGGCTTCCAAGCAGCTCTCAAGGAAACTCAGTTTTCACACTCTATGCTTAGTGCCCTTTGAGTGCCTAGGACTGAAATGAAGCTTGGTGAGCATCCCACAGAAACGAATGCTCCACATGCGGGTTTCACATGCCACCAACTCCACATTCACAGGCAAATTCAGCGCCACAGCCGTTTTCAGATAGCCCTCAACGCAAAGGCTCTAGGACACAAATAGTGGTGTGAGAGCTAATTCAATCAAGGAAACACTGCATGTTGGTGAAGGGCATATTGAAGAAGAATCAGCCGAGTGGTTCTTGTGGGAGAACAACTCCATTTGGCTCACTAACTTCACACACCATCAGGCTTCCAAGCAGCTCTCAAGGAAAGTCAGTTTTCACACTCTATGCTTAGTGCCCTTTGAGTGCATTATCTAGGAATGAACCTGGTAGAGCATGCCACACAAACTAAGGCTCCACATGATGTGTCACATGCCACCAACTCCACATTCACAGGCAACTTCATAGCACCACAGCCGTTTTCAGATAGACCTCAATGCAAAGGCTCTAGACGCAAATATTGGTGTGAGAGCTAATTCAATCAAGGAAACACTGCATGTTGGTGTAGGGCATATTGAAGAAGAATCAGCCGAGTGGTTCTTGTGGGAGAACAACTCCATTTGGCTCACTAACTTCACACACTATCAGGCTTCCAAGCAGCTCTCAAGGAAACTCAGTTTTCACACACTCTATGCTTAGAGCCGTTTGAGTGCATTATCTAGGAATGAACCTGGTAGAGCATCCCACACAAACGAATGCTCCACATGCGGGTTTCACATGCCACCAACTCCACATTCACAGGCAACTTCAGCACCACAGCCGTTTTCAGATAGCCCTCAATGCAAAGTCTCTAGACGTAAATATTGATGTGAGAACTAGTTCAATCAAGGAAACACTGCATGTTGGTGAAGGGCATATTGAAGAAGAATCAGCCGAGTGGTTCTTGTGGGAGAACAACTCCATTTGGCTCACTAACTTCACACACCATCAGGCTTCCAAGCAGCTCTCAAGGAAACTCAGTTTTCACACTCTATGCTTAGTGCCCTTTGAGTGCCTAGGACTGAAATGAATCTTGGTGAGCATCCCACACAAAACGATTGCTCCACATGCGGGTTTCACATGCCACCAACTCCACATTCACAGGCAACTTCAGCGCCAGCCGTTTTCAGATAGCCCTCAATGCAAAGGCTCTAGACGCAAATATTGGTGTGAGAGCTAATTCAATCAAGGAAACACTGCATGTTGGTGAAGGGCATATTGAAGAAGAATCAGCCGAGTGGTTCTTGTGGAGAGAACAACTCCATTTGGCTCACTAACTTCACACAGCATCAGGCTTCCAAGCAGCTCTCAAGGAAACTCAGTTTTCACACTCTATGCTTAGTGCCCTTTGAGTGCATTATCTAGGAATGAACCTGGTAGAGCATCCCACACAAACGAATGCTCCACATGCGGGTTTCACATGCCACCAACTCCACATTCACAGGCAACTTCAGCGCCACAGCCGTTTTCAGATAGCCCTCAATGCAAAGGCTCTAGACGCAAATAGTGGTGTGAGAGCTAATTCAATGAAGGAAACACTGCATGTGGGTGAAGGGCATATTGAAGAAGAATCAGCCGAGTGGTTCTTGTGGGGAGAACAACTCCATTTGGCTCACTAACTTCACACACCATCAGGCTTCCAAGCAGCTCTCAAGGAAACTCAGTTTTCACACTCTATGCTTAGTGCCCCTTTGAGTGCATTATATAGGAATGAACCTGGTAGAGCATCGGACACAAACGAATGCTCCACATACAGGTTTCACATGCCACCAACTCCACATTCCATGCAACTTCAGAGCCACAGCCACTTTCAGATAGCCCTCAATGCAAAGGCTCTAGACGCAAATATTGGTGTGAGAGCTAATACAATGAAGGAAACCCTGCATGTTGGTGAAGGGCATATTGAAGAAGAATCAGCCGAGTGGTTCTTGTGGGAGAACAACTCCATTTGGCTCACTAACTTCACACACCATCAGGCTTCCAAGCAGCTCTCAAGGAAACTCAGTTTTCACACTCTATGCTTAGTGCCCTTTGGGTGCCTAGGACAAAATGAAGCTTGGTGAGCATCCACACAAACGAATGCTCCACATGCGGGTTTCACATGCCACCAACTCCACATTCACAGGCAAATTCAGCGCCACAGACGTTTTCAGATAGCCCTCAATGCAAAGGCTCTAGACGCAAATATTAGTGTGAGAGCTAATTCAATGAAGGAAACAGTGCATGTTGGTGAAGGGCATATTGAAGAAGAATCAGCCGAGTGGTTCTTGTGGGAGAACAACTCCATTTGGCTCACTAACTTCACACAGCATCAGGCTTCCAAGCAGCTCTCAAGGAAACTCAGTTTTCACAATCTATGCTTAGTGCCCTTTGAGTGGCTAGGACTGAAATGAAGCTTTGTGAGCATCCCACAGAAACGAATGCTCCACATGCGGGTTTCACATGCCACCAACTCCACATTCACAGGCAACTTCAGCGCCACAGCCGTTTTCAGATAGCCTCAATGCAAAGGCTCTAGACGCAAATAGTGGTGTGAGAGCTAATTCAATGAAGGAAACACTGCATGTGGGTGAAGGGCATATTGAAGAAGAATCAGCCGAGTGGTTCTTGTGGGAGAACAACTCCATTTGGCTCACTAACTTCACACACCATCAGGCTTCCAAGCAGCTCTCAAGGAAACTCAGTTTTCACACTCTATGCTTAGTGCCCTTTGAGTGCATTATCTAGGAATGAACCTGGTAGAGCATCGGACACAAACGAATGCTCCACATACAGGTTTCACATGCACCAACTCCACATTCCATGCAACTTCAGAGCCACAGCCACTTTCAGATAGCCCTCAATGCAAAGGCTCTAGACGCAAATATTGGTGTGGAGAGCTAATACAATGAAGGAAACCCTGCATGTTGGTGAAGGGCATATTGAAGAAGAATCAGCCGAGTGGTTCTTGTGGGAGAACAATTCCATTTGGCTCACTAACTTCACACACCATCAGGCTTCCAAGCAGCTCTCAAGGAAACTCAGTTTTCACACTCTATGCTTAGTGCCCTTTGAGTGCCTAGGACAAAATGAAGCTTGGTGAGCATCCCACACAAACGAATGGTCCACTTGCGGGTTTCACATGCCACCAACTCCACATTCACAGGCAAATTCAGCGCCACAGACGTTTTCAGATAGCCCTCAATGCAAAGGCTCTAGACGCAAATATTAGTGTGAGAGCTAATTCAATGAAGGAAACAGTGCATGTTGGTGAAGGGCATATTGAAGAAGAATCAGCCGAGTGGTTCTTGTGGGAGAACAACTCCATTTGGCTCACTAACTTCACACACCATCAGGCTTCCAAGCAGCTCTCAAGGAAACTCAGTTTTCACAATCTATGCTTAGTGCCCTTTGAGTGGCTAGGACTGAAATGATGCTTTGTGAGCATCCCACACAAACGAATGCTCCACATGCGGGTTTCACATGCCACCAACTCCACATTCACAGGCAACTTCAGCGCCACAGCCGTTTTCAGATAGCCCTCAATGCAAAGGCTCTAGACGCAAATAGTGGTGTGAGAGCTAATTCAATGAAGGAAACCCTGCATGTTGGTGAAGGGCATATTGAAGAAGAATCAGCCGAGTGGTTCTTGTGGGAGAACAACTCCATTTGCCTCACTAACTTCACACACCATCAGGCTTCCAAGCAGCTCTCAAGGAAACTCAGTTTTCACACTCTATGCTTAGTGCCCTTTGAGTGCATTATGTAGGAATGAACCTGGTAGAGCATCGGACACAAACGAATGCTCCACATGCGGGTTTCACATGCCACCAACTCCACATTCACAGACAACTTCAGCGCCACAGCCGTTTTCAGATAGCCCTCAATGCAAAGGCTCTAGACGCAAATATTGGTGTGAGAGCTAATTCAATCAAGGAAACACTGCATGTTGGTGAAGGGCATATTGAAGAAGAATCAGCCGAGTGGTTCTTGTGGGAGAACAACTCCATTTGGCTCACTAACTTCACACACCATCAGGCTTCCAAGCAGCTCTCAAGGAAACTCCAGTTTTCACGCTCTATGCTTAGTGCCCTTTGAGTGCATTATCTAGGAATGAACCTGGTAGAGCATCCCACACAAACGAATGCTCCACATGCGGGTTTCACATGCACCAACTCCACATTCACAGGCAACTTCAGCGTCACAGCCGTTTTCCAGATAGCCCTCAATGCAAAGGCTCTAGACGCAAATAGTGGTGTGAGAGCTAATACAATTAAGGAAACACTGCATGTTGGTGAAGGGCATATTGAAGAAGAATCAGCCGAGTGGTTCTTGTGGGAGAACAACTCCATTTGGCTCACTAACTTCACACACCATCAGGCTTCCAAGCAGCTCTCAAGGAAACTCAGTTTTCACACTCTATGCTTAGTGCCCTTTGAGTGCCTAGGACTGAAATGAAGCTTGGTGAGCATCCCACACAAACGAATGCTCCACATGCGGGTTTCACATGCCACCAACTCCACATTCACAGGCAAATTCAGCGCCACAGCCGTTTTCAGATAGCCCTCAACGCAAAGGCTCTAGACACAAATAGTGGTGTGAGAGCTAATTCAATCAAGGAAACCCTGCATGTTGGTGAAGGGCATATTGAAGAAGAATCAGCCGAGTGGTTCTTGTGGGAGAACAACTCCATTTGGCTCACTAACTTCACACACCGTCAGGCTTCCAAGCAGCTCTCAAGGAAACTCAGTTTTCACACTCTATGCTTAGTGCCCTTTGAGTGCATTATCTAGGAATGAACCTGGTAGAGCATCCCACACAAACGAAGGCTCCACATGCGGGTTTCACATGCCACCAACTCCACATTCACAGGCAACTTCAGCACCACAGCCGTTTTCAGATAGACCTCAATGCAAAGGCTCTAGACGCAAATATTGGTGTGAGAGCTAATTCAATGAAGGAAACACTGCATGTTGGTGTAGGGCATATTGAAGAAGAATCAGCCGAGTGGTTCTTGTGGGAGAACAACTCCATTTGGCTCACTAACTTCACACACTATCAGGCTTCCAAGCAGCTCTCAAGGAAACTCAGTTTTCACACACTCTATGCTTAGAGCCCTTTGAGTGCATTATCTAGGAATGAACCTGGTAGAGCATCCCACACAAACGAATGCTCCACATGCGGGTTTCACATGCCACCAACTCCACATTCACAGGCAACTTCAGCGCCACAGCCGTTTTCAGATAGCCCTCAATGCAAAGGCTCTAGACGTAAATATTGATGTGAGAACTAGTTCAATCAAGGAAACACTGCATGTTGGTGAAGGGCATATTGAAGAAGAATCAGCCGAGTGGTTCTTGTGGGAGAACAACTCCATTTGGCTCACTAACTTCACACACCATCAGGCTTCCAAGCAGCTCTCAAGGAAACTCAGTTTTCACACTCTATGCTTAGTGCCCTTTGAGTGCCTAGGACTGAAATGAATCTTGGTGAGCATCCCACACAAACGATTGCTCCACATGCGGGTTTCACATGCCACCAACTCCACATTCACAGGCAACTTCAGCGCCAGCCGTTTTCAGATAGCCCTCAATGCAAAGGCTCTAGACGCAAATATTGGTGTGAGAGCTAATTCAATGAAGGAAACCCTGCATGTTGGTGAAGGGCATATTGAAGAAGAATCAGCCGAGTGGTTCTTGTGGGAGAACAACTCCATTTGGCTCACTAACTTCACACACCATCAGGCTTCCAAGCAGCTCTCAAGGAAACTCAGTTTTCACACTCTATGCTTAGTGCCCTTTGAGTGCATTATCTAGGAATGAACCTGGTAGAGCATCCCACACAAACGAATGCTCCACATGCGGGTTTCACATGCCACCAACTCCACATTCACAGGCAACTTCAGCGCCACAGCCGTTTTCAGATAGCCCTCAATGCAAAGGCTCTAGACGCAAATAGTGGTGTGAGAGCTAATTCAATGAAGGAAACACTGCATGTGGGTGAAGGGCATATTGAAGAAGAATCAGCCGAGTGGTTCTTCTGGGAGAACAACTCCATTTGGCTCACTAACTTCACACACCATCAGGCTTCCAAGCAGCTCTCAAGGAAACTCAGTTTTCACACTCTATGCTTAGTGCCCTTTGAGTGCATTATCTAGGAATGAACCTGGTAGAGCATCCCACACAAACTAATGCTGCACATGCGGGTTTCACATGCCACCAACTCCACATTCACAGGCAACTTCAGCGCCACCAGACGTTTTCAGATAGCCCTCAATGCAAAGGCTCTAGACGCAAATATTGGTGTGAGAGCTAATACAATGAAGGAAACCCTGCATGTTGGTGAAGGGCATATTGAAGAAGAATCAGCCGAGTGGTTCTTGTGGGAGAACAACTCCATTTGGCTCACTAACTTCACACACCATCAGGCTTCCAAGCAGCTCTCAAGGAAACTCAGTTTTCACACTCTATGCTTAGTGCCCTTTGAGTGCCTAAAACTGAAATGAAGCTTGGTGAGCATCCCACACAAACGAATGGTCCACTTGCGGGTTTCACATGCCACCAACTCCACATTCACAGGCAAATTCAGCGCCACAGCCGTTTTCAGATAGCCCTCAATGCAAAGGCTCTAGACGCAAATAGTGGTGTGAGAGCTAATTCAATCAAGGAAACACTGCATGTTGGTGAAGGGCATATTGAAGAAGAATCAGCCGAGTGGTTCTTGTGGGAGAACAACTCCATTTGGCTCACTAACTTCACACACCATCAGGCTTCCAAGCAGCTCTCAAGGAAACTCAGTTTTCACACTCTATGCTTAGTGCCCTTTGAGTGCATTATGTAGGAATGAACCTGGTAGAGCATCGGACACAAAAGAATGCTCCACATGCGGGTTTCACATGCCAGCAACTCCACATTCACAGGCAACTTCAGCGCCACAGCCTTTTTCAGATAGCCCTCAATGCAAAGGCTCTAGACGCAAATATTGGTGTGAGAGCTAATTCAATCAAGGAAACACTGCATGTTGGTGAAGGGCATATTGAAGAAGAATCAGCCGAGTGGTTCTTGTGGGAGAACAACTCCATTTGGCTCACTAACTTCACACACCATCAGGCTTCCAAGCAGCTCTCAAGGAAACTCAGTTTTCACACTCTATGCTTAGTGCCCTTTGAGTGCATTATCTAGGAATGAACCTGGTAGAGCATCCCACACAAACGAATGCTCCACATGCGGGTTTCACATGCCACCAACTCCACATTCACAGGCAACTTCAGCGCCACAGCCGTTTTCAGATAGCCCTCAATGCAAAGGCTCTAGACGCAAATAGTGGTGTGAGAGCTAATACAATTAAGGAAACAATGCATGTTGGTGAAGGGCATATTGAAGAAGAATCAGCCGAGTTGTTCTTGTGGGAGAACAACTCCATTTGGCTCACTAACTTCACACACCATCAGGCTTCCAAGCAGCTCTCAAGGAAACTCAGTTTGAACACTCTATGCTTAGTGCCCTTTGAGTGCCTAGGACTGAAATGAAGCTTGGTGAGCATCCCACACAAACGAATGCTCCACATGCGGGTTTCACATGCCACCAACTCCACATTCACAGGCAAATTCAGCGCCACAGCCGTTTTCAGATAGCCCTCAACGCAAAGGCTCTAGACACAAATAGTGGTGTGAGAGCTAATTCAATCAAGGAAACACTGCATGTTGGTGAAGGGCATATTGAAGAAGAATCAGCAGAGTGGTTCTTGTGGGAGAACAACTCCATTTGGCTCACTAACTTCACACACCATCAGGCTTCCAAGCAGCTCTCAAGGAAACTCAGTTTTCACACACTCTATGCTTAGAGCCCTTTGAGTGCATTATCTAGGAATGAACCAGGTAGAGCATCCCACACAAACGAATGCTCCACATGCGGGTTTCACATGCCACCAACTCCACATTCACAGGCAACTTCAGCGCCACAGCCGTTTTCAGATAGCCCTCAATGCAAAGGCTCTAGACGTAAATATTGATGTGAGAACTAGTTCAATCAAGGAAACACTGCATGTTGGTGAAGGGCATATTGAAGAAGAATCAGCCGAGTGGTTCTTGTGGGAGAACAACTCCATTTGGCTCACTAACTTCACACACCATCAGGCTTCCAAGCAGCTCTCAAGGAAACTCAGTTTTCACACTCTATGCTTAGTGCCCTTTGAGTGCCTAGGACTGAAATGAATCTTGGTGAGCATCCCACACAAACGAATGCTCCACATGCGGGTTTCACATGCCACCAACTCCACATTCACAGGCAACTTCAGCACCATAGCCGTTTTCAGATAGCCCTCAATGCAAAGGCTCTAGACGCAAATATTGGTGTGAGAGCTAATTCAGTGAAGGAAACACTGCATGTTGGTGAAGGGCATATTGAAGAAGAATCAGCCGAGTGGTTCTTGTGGGAGAACAACTCCATTTGGCTCACTAACTTCACACACCATCAGGCTTCCAAGCAGCTCTCAAGGAAACTCAGTTTTCACACTCTATGCTTAGAGCCCTTTGAGTGCCTAGGACTGAAATGAAGCTTTGTGAGCATCCCACACAAACGAATGCTCCACATGCGGGTTTCACATGGCACCAACTCCACATTCACAGGCAACTTCAGCGCCACAGCCGTTTTCAGATAGCCCTCAATGCAAAGGCTCTAGACGCAAATATTGGTGTGAGAGCTAATTCAATCAAGGAAACACTGCATGTTGGTGAAGGGCATATTGAAGAAGAATCAGCTGAGTGGTTCTTGTGGGAGAAGAACTCCATTTGGCTCACTAACTTCACACACCATCAGGCTTCCAAGCAGCTCTCAGGGAAACTCAGTTTTCACAATCTATGCTTAATGCCCTTTGAGTGCATTATCTAGGAATGAACCTGGTAGAGCATCCCACACAAACGAATGCTCCACATGCGGGTTTCACATGTCAACAGCTCCACATTCACAGGCAACTTCAGCACCACAGCCATTTTCAGATAGCCCTCAATGCAAAGGCTCTAGTGCAAATAGTGGTGTGAGATCAAATTCAATCAAGGAAACACTGCATGTTGGTGAAGGGCATATTGAAGAAGAATCAGCTGAGTGGTTCTTGTAGGAGAATAACTGCATATGGCTCACTAACTTCACACACCATCAGGCTTCCAAGCAGCTCTCAGGGAAACTCAGTTTTCACAATCTATGCTTAATGCCCTTTGAGTGCATTATCTAGGAATGAACCTGGTAGAGCATCCCACACAAACGAATGCTCCACATGCGGGTTTCACATGTCAACAGCTCCACATTCACAGGCAACTTCAGCACCACAGCCATTTTCAGATAGCCCTCAATGCAAAGGCTCTAGTGCAAATAGTGGTGTGAGATCAAATTCAATCAAGGAAACACTGCATGTTGGTGAAGGGCATATTGAAGAAGAATCAGCCGAGTGGTTCTTGTGGGAGAACAACTCCATTTGGCTCACTAACTTCACACAGCATCAGGCTTCCAAGCAGCTCTCAAGGAAACTCAGTTTTCACACTCTATGCTTAGTGCCCTTTGAGTGCCTAGGACTGAAATGAATCTTGGTGAGCATCCCACACAAACGAATGCTCCACATGCGGGTTTCACATGCCACCAACTCCACATTCACAGGCAACTTCAGCACCATAGCCGTTTTCAGATAGCCCTCAATGCAAAGGCTCTAGACGCAAATAGTGGTGTGAGAGCTAATTCAGTGAAGGAAACACTGCATGTTGGTGAAGGGCATATTGAAGAAGAATCAGCCGAGTGGTTCTTGTGGGAGAACAACTCCATTTGGCTCACTAACTTCACACACCATCAGGCTTCCAAGCAGCTCTCAAGGAAACTCAGTTTTCACACTCTATGCTTAGAGCCCTTTGAGTGCCTAGGACTGAAATGAAGCTTGGTGAGCATCCCACACAAACGAATGCTCCACATGCGGGTTTCACATGGCACCAACTCCACATTCACAGGCAACTTCAGCGCCACAGCCGTTTTCAGATAGCCCTCAATGCAAAGACTCTAGACGCAAATATTGGTGTGAGAGCTAATTCAATCAAGGAAACACTGCATGTTGGTGAAGGGCATATTGAAGAAGAATCAGCTGAGTGGTTCTTGTGGGAGAAGACTCCATTTGGCTCACTAACTTCACACACCATCAGGCTTCCAAGCAGCTCTCAGGGAAACTCAGTTTTCACAATCTATGCTTAATGCCCTTTGAGTGCATTATCTAGGAATGAACCTGGTAGAGCATCCCACACAAACGAATGCTCCACATGCGGGTTTCACATGTCAACAGCTCCACATTCACAGGCAACTTCAGCACCACAGCCATTTTCAGATAGCCCTCAATGCAAAGGCTCTAGACGCAAATATTGGTGTGAGAGCTAATTCAATCAAGGAAACACTGCATGTTGGTGAAGGGCATATTGAAGAAGAATCAGCCGAGTGGTTCTTGTGGGAGAACAACTCCATTTGGCTCACTAACTTCACACACCATCAGGCTTCCAAGCAGCTCTCAAGGAAACTCAGTTTTCACACTCTATGCTTAGTGCCCTTTGAGTGCATTATCTAGGAATGAACCTGGTAGAGCATCCCACACAAACGAATGCTCCACATGCGGGTTTCACATGCCACCAACTCCACATTCACAAGCAACTTCAGCGCCACAGCCGTTTTCAGATAGCTCTCAATGCAAAGGCTCTAGACGCAAATATTGGTGTGAAAGCTAATTCAATCAAGGAAACACTGCATGTTGGTGAAGGGCATATTGAAGAAGAATCAGCCAAGTGTTTCTTGTGGGAGAACAACTCCATTTGGCTCACTAACTTCACACACCATAAGGCTTCCAAGCAGCTCTCAAGGAAACTCAGTTTTCACACTCTATGCTTAGTGCCCTTTGAGTGCATTATCTAGCAATGAACCTGGTAGAGCATCCCGCACAAACGAATGCTCCACATGCGGGTTTCACATGCCACCAACTCCACATTCACAGGCAACTTCAGCGCCACAGCCGTTTTCAGATAGACCTCAATGCAAAGGCTCTAAACGCAAATATTAGTGTCAGAGCTAATTCAATCAAGGAAACCCTGCATGTTGGTGAAGGGCATATTGAAGAAGAATCAGCCGAGTGGTTCTTGTGGGAGAACAACTCCATTTGGCTCACTAACTTCACACAGCATCAGGCTTCCAAGCAGCTCTCAAGGAAACTCAGTTTTCACACTCTATGCTTAGTGCCCTTTGAGTGGCTAGGACTGAAATGATGCTTTGTGAGCATCCCACACAAACGAATGCTCCACATGCGGGTTTCACATGCCACCAACTCCACATTCACAGGCAACTTCAGCGCCACAGCCGTTTTCAGATAGCCCTCAATGCAAAGGCTCTAGACGCAAATATTGGTGTGAGAGCTAATTCAATCAAGGAAACACTGCATGTTGGTGAAGGGCATATTGAAGAAGAATCAGCCGAGTGGTTCTTGTGGGAGAACAACTCCATTTGGCTCACTAACTTCACACACCATCAGGCTTCCAAGCAGCTCTCAAGGAAACTCAGTTTTCACACTCTATGCTTAGTGCCCTTTGAGTGCATTATCTAGGAATGAACCTGGTAGAGCATCCCACACAAACGAATGCTCTACATGCGGGTTTCACATGCCACCAACTCCACATTCACAGGCAACTTCAGCGCCAAAGCCGTTTTCAGATAGCCCTCAATGCAAAGGCTCTAGACGCAAATATTGGTGTGAGAGCTAATTCAATCAAGGAAACACTGCATGTTGGTGAAGGGCATATTGAAGAAGAATCAGCCGAGTGGTTCTTGTGGGAGAACAACTCCATTTGGCTCACTAACTTCACACACCATCAGGCTTCCAAGCAGCTCTCAAGGAAACTCAGTTTTCACGCTCTATGCTTAATGCCCTTTGAGTGCATTATCTAGGAATGAACCTGGTAGAGCATCCCACACAAACGAATGCTCCACATGCGGGTTTCACATGCCACCAACTCCACTTTCACAGGCAACTTCAGCGCCAAAACCACTTTCAGATAGCTCTCAATGCAAAGGCTCTAGACGCAAATATTGGTGTGAGAGCTAATTCAATCAAGGAAACACTGCATGTTGGTGAAGGGCATATTGAAGAAGAATCAGCCGAGTGAATCTTGTGGGAGAACAACTCCATTTGGCTCACTAACTTCACACACCATCAGGCTTCCAAGCAGCTCTCAAGGAAACTCAGTTTTCACACTCTATGCTTAGTGCCCTTTGAGTGCCTATTACTGAAATGAAGCTTGGTGAGCATCCCACACAAACGAATGCTCCACATGCGGGTTTCACATGCCACCAACTCCACATTCACAGGTAACTTCAGCGCCACAGCCTTTTTCAGATAGCCCTCAATGCAAAGGCTCTAGATGCAAATATTGGTGTGAGAGCTAATTCAATCAAGGAAACCCTGCATGTTGGTGAAGGGCATATTGAAGAAGAATCAGCCGAGTGGTTCTTGTGGGAGAACAATTCCATTTGGCTCACTAACTTCACACACCATCAGGCTTCCAAGCAGCTCTCAAGGAAACTCAGTTTTCACACTCTATGCTTAGTGCTCTTTGAGTGCATTATCTAGGAATGAACCAGGTAGAGCATCCCACACAAACGAATGCTCCACATGCGGGTTTCACATGCCACCAGCTCCACATTCACAGGCAACGTCAACGCCACAGCCGTTTTCAGATAGCCCTCAATGCAAAGGCTCTAGACGCAAATATTGGTGTGAGAGCTAATTCAATCAAGGAAACACTGCATGTTGGTGAAGGGCATATTGAAGAAGAATCAGCCGAGTGGTTCTTGTGGGAGAACAACTCCATTTGGCTCACTAACTTCACACACCATCAGGCTTCCAAGCAGCTCTCAAGGAAACTCAGTTTTCACACTCTATGCTTAGTGCCCTTTGAGTGCATTATCTAGGAATGAACCTGGTAGAGCATCCCACACAAACGAATGCTCCACATGCGGGTTTCACATGCCACCAACTCCACATTCACAGGCAACTTCAGCGCCACAACCGTTTTCAGATAGCCCTCAATGCAAAGGCTCTAGACGCAAATAGTGGTGTGAGAGCTAATTCAATCAAGGAAACACTGCATGTTGGTGAAGGGCATATTGAAGAAGAATCAGCCGAGTGGTTCTTGTGGGAGAACAACTCCATTTGGCTCACTAACTTCACACACCATCAGGCTTCCAAGCAGCTCTCAAGGAAACTCAGTTTTCACACTCTATGCTTAGTGCCCTTTGAGTGCATTATCTAGGAATGAACCTGGTGCAGCATCCCACACAAACGAATGCTCCACATGCGGGTTTCACATGCCACCAGCTCACATTCCCAGGGCAACTTCAGCGCCACAGCCGTTTCAGATAGCCCTCAATGCAAAGGCTCTAGACGCAAATATTGGTGTGAGAGCTAATTCAATCAAGGAAACACTGCATGTTGGTGAAGGGCATATTGAAGAAGAATCAGCCGAGTGGTTCTTGTGAGAGAACAACTCCATTTGGCTCACTAACTTCACACACCATCAGGCTTCCAAGCAGCTCTCAAGGAAACTCAGTTTTCACACTCTATGCTTAGTGCCCTTTGAGTGCATTATCTAGGAATGAACCTGGTAGAGCATCCCACACAAACGAACGCGCCACATGCGGGTTTCACATGAAACCAACTCCACATTCACAGGCAACTTCAGCGCCACAGCCGTTTTCAGATAGCCCTCAATGCAAAGGCTCTAGACGCAAATATTGGTGTGAGAGCTAATTCAATCAAGGAAACACTGCATGTTGGTGAAGGGCATATTGAAGAAGAATCAGCCGAGTGGTTCTTGTGGGAGAACAACTCCATTTGGCTCACTAACTTCACACACCATCAGGCTTCCAAGCAGCTCTCAAGGAAACTCAGTTTTCACACTCTATGCTTAGTGCCCTTTGAGTGCCTAGGACTGAAATGAATCTTGGTGAGCATCCCACACAAACCAATGCTCCACAAGCGGGTTTCACATGCCACCAACTCCACATTCACAGGCAAATTCAGCGCCACAGCCGTTTTCAGATAGCCCTCAACGCAAAGGCCCTAGACGCAAATATTGGTGTGAGAGCTAATTCAATCAAGGAAACACTGCATGTTGGTGAAGGGCATATTGAAGAAGATTCAGCCGAGTGGTTCTTGTGGGAGAACAACTCCGTTTGGCTCACTAACTTCACACACCATCAGGCTTCCAAGCAGCTCTCAAGGAAACTCAGTTTTCACACTCTATGCTTAGTGCTCTTTGAGTGCATTATCTAGGAATGAACCTGGTAGAGCATCCCACACAAACGAATGCTCTACATGCGGGTTTCACATGCCACCAACTCCACATTCACAGGCAAATTCAGCGCCA
>NW_026700685.1:0-114465 GCF_030435755.1 Ochotona princeps
CATCTGGATCTCCCACATGGGATGGAAGAAGCCCAAATCCTTCCTGACAGGATCCAAGGTCATCGGAACAACAGCCAGGAGCCCTGAGCAGTCTGCAGAAACAGAAGAACAGTAAACTTCCTTTGGGACTAGGGAGAGGAGCTTTCTCTGATCCTTACTTAGTTCCAACTTTGGATCCCCACCCTCTCCTGCAAGGACCATCAGGGTCGCTGCAGAGAACCCCCCCCAAAAAAAAATTAGGATAGAGAACAACAAGGAAAGCTTAGAACCAGGAGGAAATGGTCGGCGTGGACTCACACATACCTTACTAGGCAGGACACAAAGATTGGTTACTCCTCACTAAGGCATTGAAGATTTCTCTGCACACCCCTCCTAAAACTGGTCTGCACCTCAACTGTTGACAAATGCCTTGTCAGAGTTATAAGCCAGTTTAGACTATCCTAAAATCTGCCAAGTTCAGCAACATTATGTTTTAACACTATAAACTGCTAAATACTCCAATGAAAATAGACACGAGACAGCTGAATAGTACCCTATAGCCATTTTAAGGTGTATAGAAGCCGGTTCCGTGTATAAACTAAAATTGAAATGCCAATGAAGTACTCACAGGATGTGGTTAAGAACTTGCATTTTAACGTACTGATTACTCAATACCATGTCAATTAACTCCATCATGTTGTAAATTGTTGCTGATGTTTTGTTGTGGCTTTTAATTGATTGGCATGATATTCTGCCAGCTCTATTTTCAGACCAGAGATGGTCTCCCCAAGAAACCTGGAGTTTATCTGGACAATAAGATGCTGGACACTATGCAAACTACATGGTTGCTATGAAAGAATCTTGACTTAATTTGAACTGTAATACTGCAACAAGGTGGAACAATCCACCATGGGGGGATGGCATGGGGAGGGGTTGGGGGAATCCCAGAGCCTATGAAACTGTCATGTAATGCAACGTACTTCATAATAAAAAGTGAGGGAATTGTAACTCAAATAATCCACAAGTCTAATTTTCATTGTAGTTAGACTTCCTCTAGAGCTAACAAGTAGGTTCATTGTCTAATTTGATCATCATTAATTTCCCACTTTTTACCCACAGCTGTCCAAAGAATAAAAATCCAAAACACATCTAGCCAGAAGGCAGAAAATACAAGCTAAAAATTATGGAATTCTCACAAGTTGGGTACTTAACCAGGAACAGGTGTACTTTTCCTAACATTGGTGAGCTAGAGAACTCACATACACTGTCTCTTTCAACCAGTCTTTAAAATGTTTGTGGAGAATGCTCATGAAAGCCAACGTATGGATTTCAAGTCTGCATGGAAACTTCTCTTTTGACTCCATTTTTACGGACTTTGTGAAGCATCCCACTTCCTACTTCCACAAACACCTCCATGAGGCAGAGAAGCGCCAGACTTTCATCCTTGTCTGATCTTCTCCTATCTCGGTATTGAGCGTTTGAGCATTACTCCCACGTTTGTCTACACGAGGAATGTTGCTGGCCAATGCTGACAAATTAACGTCTAGTCTAACGCACGTCTCAGTTTCTCTACCATGCCGTAACAGTAAATAACTTCGGAAGTACTCTCAACATTATGGCTTTTCTAGAAATCACTTGGTCCCTAAATGATGGAAAACAATCCTTACTGACGTGTATGCATAATTCCGGTAAGGCACATCTCACTTGGAATCCACACAGCTCGTCAGAAGCTCCGAGATCAAGAATGATCTACGAGGTGATGCTAGGGAACGCGGGGCTATGCTTAACAGACGAAGCTGTAACAGCCTAATGGAAAATTGAGACATTTGAATTTTTAGTAGGAAATGAGCTAAAAGCAGATAACTATTTAAGAACCTTAATGGGGTGAAGTTCATGCTCACACAAGCCATCTTTCTTTACAATTCTTGCTTGTGTGTGTGTTTAGGAAGTTTCAGCCCCGTGCATATGGAGTAATTCTGACAGCCTAGTTATCCTTGAAAAAAAGGCCTGCATTGGTTTAGGAATGGGCTACCAACATGGGATATGTTCAGCTCACAATGTACTGGCCTTCAGTATTTTAGTTGGAGAGTTAAGATTTTGGACCTGGTGAGGTGGCCCAGCAGTTAAAGTCCTCGTCTTGAATGTGCAGGAATCCCATATGGGCACTGCGTCTAGTCCTGGCAGTCCCGCTTCCCATCTGGCTCGCTGCTTGTGGCCTGGGAAAGCAGTTGAAGATGGCCCAAAGCCTTGGGACCCTGCACCCACATGGGAGACCTGGAGGAGGACCTGGGCTCCTGGCTTCAGATCGGCTCAGCTCCAGCTGTTGCGGCCACTTTGCGGAAGGAATCATTGAACAGAAGATTGTCCTCTCTCCTTTCTACATGTCTGGCTTCCCCCCAAAAATAAATAAATCTTTAAAAAAATATTCTGACTGTAAAGTCAGATTTACAGAGAGGATGAGGAGACAGAAAAATCTTTCATTTGCTGAGCCACTCCAAGTGATTGCAACAGTTGGAGCTGAGCCAGGAGCTTCTAGGTCTCCCATGCCAGTACAGGGTCGCAAGGCTTTGGGCTGGCCTTGATTGCTTCCCCAGGTCACAAGCAAGAAGCTGGATGGGAAGTGGAGCAGCCGTGATACAAGTGAGCGAGCAGCCCTGTGGGATCCTGGCACTTGCAAAGGTGTCGACTTTAGTCAGTAGGCTACTGCTCCGGGTCCAGTTGGAGAGTTGTCACTCAAATGTTTACGGTTAAAGATCCTGATAAGCCATAGAGTGCGTTTACATGTAAAATAGTAGCAAGTGAGTACAGCATGGTTTTGCACATGATTTCCTGCACATCTGCAAGTAATTAAACAGTTGTTCAAATGATAGCAGACACAAACCCTCTGGCAATGTATTTCACTGGAACTGTTCATCTTATTGAGAGTTTCTGGCAGCAAAGCATGATATTCCAACAATTCCTTCATTTTGCTTGACTGAAAAAAAGAAAAAGCTGTCCAGTGACTGCAGTAGACCTTGTTCTTAAGGTAAGATTGCCAGGGAACTAAGCAAAAACATACATTCAGAATATTTGATTTGTTGATGTCCGTTTGGTATTGGTAGGTGACTTGTGCATTGTTTTCTGCAATAGAAAACATGGCATCACACAGTCAATCTTTCCAAGGCTTCAGGGAACTGGCCTCGCTTCTCCTACCCAACTCTCAGTAGACTGCAACTGAGAATTACAGTCATGTTTTTGGAGTTCTTTGAGGTTAGACAATGTGATTTCAGTCTCTGGCTCTTTCCACAAACCAAAATTTATAGTCAGCACTTATTGATAGTTTGACGCTATTGAATAATTTTCAGTCCTGTAAGACGTCAGAGAGGATGCTGGCAAATGCTTTCCTCCTATACATCACTCCCAAGTTACTTAGCTCCCCTCAGTACCTTCCTGTCAGCATTCCAAGTGCCTCATTTACTACAACTCCCTGGTTTCTGATGAGATGGAAATAGATATTTTAAGAGGGTCTTCCCTCTCTCTCTCTTTCTCTCTCTCTCTCTCTCTCTCTCTCTCTCTCTCACACACACACACACACACACACACACACACACACACACAAACACAAGAAGTCATAGTATATTTCTTCCATGGGAAGGGATGACTGATCAAGAAGGATGGCTGTTTTAAATTTTATTATTTATTTGAAAGAATGGAGGCAAGTAGACACTTGCCTCTTATAGTTACTGAAGTAAACCAGTCCCCCAAAGACAAATGGTTTCCTTACTGTTTGTTAGCTAATACAGAGTACAAAAGTGGAATATGACTGAAACTGACACCTTGAGATTTGATTAATGTTTATAACCCTCATCTGTACTCTTGAGAAATCGTGGTTTTTCTACTTACTACTTGTGGAATTCTTTAATGGAGGATTAAACTTGTGGTTATAAACTCAAAGTATGCTGCAGTGAAAAGTTCAACAAAAATTATAAAGGAAGGAGGAGAAAGGGTGAGAGTGTGGCAGAAGGCTAGACAGGTTGGGAAATATCATTATGCTCTTAACTTTAAGTAAAATACAAGGAATGTATTCCAGTTAAATAAAACTTTACAAAAAAGAGAGGAGAGTAAGAGAATAGAGAAAGATTTTCTATTAACCGATTTAATCTGAAAATGCCTGCCACAGCATGGGCTAGGTCAGACCAAAGGCAGCTGTCAGATATCCATCCCCAGGTGTATGCGGATGGCAGGAACCTAGCTGTTCAGATTATCACTTGGTTACTTCCAGGGTTCATTAAGATGAAGTTAGTATACTTGGCATATGCTTGCTAAGAGGGAATCTCAACTGAACTTGAACTATGGTTACGCAACAAGGTGGAGGAACCCACCATGGGGGGAGGGTGTGGGGAAGTGTGGGGAGAATCCCAGTTCCTATGAAATTACAACACAATGTAATTAATGATCAAATTTAATAAAAACAAAAACAAAAACAAAACAAAAGCAAAAAAATAGATGAAGTTTAGAGCCCGCAGTTGAAGCGGCATTGGAATCCAGATCCCATGATATGGGCTACAGGAGTCCTCCAGCATCATCTTAATCTCTGCCAACATTTGCCTAGGGATGATATTTTAAACAGTTTAACCATAATAGTAGCAGGAACTAACTTAATCACATGCCTTTAGCAAGTAGGAAAACAAAATGTGAAGCCTGGACTTTGCCACCCAACATCCCTCCCCACGACCTCCCCTGCCCTGGCGCTTTACCTTAGGTTCCCTAGTTTTGGTGTTTCTGCTACGTGAAGTAGGATTCGAGTTACAGCTTTTCCATGAGCCAAAATGAGTTATGAGCACTTCATGTATTTGTCAAGAAACTTCTCTGTGCCTTTGTTTCTCATCTGTTGAATAGGATCACTGATTCCTACCTTCTGAAAGTCAGTGATAGTGTGCTTGGTGTAACACTTGGCATGCAGAGCGCAGCATTGTTGTTGCCATCTGTGGATCCACTTGCAAAGTATTAATCAGAAATTGGATTCCCTACATATTAAGTGAATATTTCTCAAATTTGAAATCTAAGAATAGGATGGCTTATCTGTAGGTCCCTGAGATTAGGGACCGCTATGCTGCTGGTTTGACCTAGGCACATAGAATGTACATATCAATATGTAACATTGTACAAAAAGACATACTCATAACCCAGGCTCAGAAATGACTAATCAAATCCTCAAACAGCATCAAGTGCTCATATAGACAGTATGAAAAGTACAGGTTCACAAATATTTCTTTTCCACATATATTCTTTATACAATGTTAACATTGTTATGGGAAAATAGCTGAATAGTTCCTTTTGTCCTTGCCAGCAAAGTGACACAACAAGAGGGTAACAGAGCCGGCATTTCTCAACATGCTCCTCTTTATTTTTCTCTAATTTAAATCTAGGCATCCCAGACTGGATGAGTCACTCTTTATGGACCTAAACTGCTCAAATAGTGGACAATTACTTAATAAATCCTTCTCCAACTCTCTCCCCCATATCCGGCCACATGCTGTGATGCATGACTGCTGGCCTTGTTCGAAGGCTTCTCTAAGCCAGTGACTCACCATAGCTCTATTACCATGAAGCCAAAGATCAGCAGTCTCCTTATGTACAAACTATCGCTGCAAGTTTGATCAGTTCCTTTATTGCACGAGTAGGTACTGTTTATGACTCGGCCAAAACTTTTCTCATGGCAAAAACAAACACAAATTAAGGATAAAGGGCCCGGTGGTGTGGTCTAGCGGTCTCGCCTTGAAAGCCCCGGGATCCCATATGGGTGCCGGTTCTAATCCCGGCTGCTCCACTTCCCATCCAGCTCCCTGCTTGTGGCCCAGGAAATCTGTTGAGGATGGCCCAATGCTTTGGGACCCTGCACCCGCATGGGAGACCTGGAAGAGGTTCCTGGTTCCCGGGTTCAGATTGGCGCGCACCGGCCATTGCGGCTCATTTGGGGAGTGAATCATTGGATGGAAGATCTTCCTCCCTGTCTCTCCTCCTCTCTGTATATCTGACTTGGCAATAAAAATAAATAAATCTTTAAAAGAATAATAAAATAAAACAGAAGCCAAGAAGTAGCTCTAGACTTACCAGCCATGCAAAAGGGAGGCGCATGCTTGCAGTCTGCCCTTTGGAACGAATTCAGGACCTTGGGCTGTAATAAAATGAGTAAATCTTTTAAAAAAATTAAAGATAAAAAGGAACACTCTAAGTAAATGTACTTTTAAACCAAAAACCTTATTTTTTTCCCAACAGTTTTGATAGGTTGGCAGGAGAAGAGTCTACAACAATGTTTGTGTGAATGCACTTCAAGACACCAATGGGAAAAAATGGAAATTAAGTGCAAGTGCAAAAAAACACTTGAAATCTCTGCAATTTTTTGTAATTTTTTTCAAAAACTTGAATACCACTGGGTTCATGGATTTTAGGGCTTTTTCTTTTGTACCAAACTTCTATTTCAATTGCACTTTGCCAGAACTTTTTACCCACTCTTGCAGATGATCTCAAATCCATCAAAGCAAACTATCTCCATGGATTTTTCTTCAACTGAATCTCAGTGGAAGAAAATCCAAGGGTACACAGTACTTACTTCCACCTGATTTTCTAACTTCATAGCAACATTACTATGATACTCAAAATCGCCATTACTTTTTCTATTGCTTTAAGATATTGAGATGTGACATCTCATTTCTAGTCAAGTCAGGCTTAATTATTTGGATCTACTCTCACTGATAAGCAGTAAAGCTAAATTTAAAGCATCTTTCTTAGCAACTGAAAAGCTGGCAAAACAGTATCTGGCAAAAACTGACAGGACAAAAAAGAACCTCATGCGATAAAACCTGAGAGCTGCTTTTGTGGGCTCTGTGACCTGAACACATTTGGAAGTGATGTTTAGGAGAGGGTCAGACATCAGAGCCCTGTGTCTGCTGGAAGTTGAGAAGCTACTAGCAGACACACTCCCAAAAGTTTCCATTGGACATCAGTTAGAATAAATGAGACACAGTACAGTCCTCATATACCCTTCCAGCCCGAGATTATATAGATGTATTTTTAAAGATTTTTCTTTGTAAAGGCAGATCTATACAGAGAAGGAAAAATAGGAAGATCCTCCATCTGCTGATAAAGTGACAATGGCCCAAGCGGAGTTGATCCGGAGCCAGGAGTTAGGAGCTTTTTCTGTGTCCCCAGGCTTTGGGCCATCCTGTAGTGCTTTCCCAGGCTGCAAACAGGGAGCTGGATGGGCAGTGGAGCAGCAGACACGCAGTGGCACCCATATGGGATCCTGGTGACTTCCAGGCAAGGATTTAGCCACTAGGCCACTGTGCTGGGTCCTTGGGATCATAGTTTAAGGGAATTAATTTCAAGTCCTGAGCATCAATGAGGGGTTACAGGTGGGTAGGGAAGAGGTAAATCCTCTCCAGAGAGGTTAGTTTTCTGAGACCTCCACATTTATTGCTATATACAAACTTGCAAAATAATCTGTATGAAAGATTAGGTACACCAGGAAATAGGATATCAAGAGTGAGAAAAAGCAGAAGTAGATCCACGAATTGCACATTGAGAAACAGTAACCATGGGAAATGTGATCAACACTGTCTTTAAAGCAATAAAATACAAGCAGATTTAGAAGCAGAAGCAAAAGACATGGACTTGAAAATGATCTACTAGAACTTCTGGAAATGAAATTTTATACACAAAGTATTACCAAGTCAATAGATTTAGTCAATTAGACATACTTGACATGGGCAAAGCAGGCAGGCAGTGAGGGACAGGAAGCTGAATACTGCCAACACCCTAGCCATCCGCACTGCCATCTCCTCCAGGCTGTTTCCACATGGCCAAAGCCTCAGCACACCTGTTCTGCATCCTGCAGCTAAGCCTCACTTTGCATCAGGTACCACGTGTCCTAACCACCATAAGGTGCTCACCACACATACTATAGCTACACTCCTTATGCTAGAAGGAAAATGTAACCCCAGCCAGGTGGGGAGATTGTCCCTTTTGAGATTGCCTGCACACATTATCTGAATGAGGACTGTCCTTTTGTCCTACTGTTCATCTGTCTCTCCTTTGTGTTCTTACTTGTAGAATGACAAAAGCCTGCAGTTTAAGTCTAGCTGGGGTGGGCGGGTAGGGGGGCGGGAGCTGAGCCTCTCCAACTACCTCCAGGGCTCCTGAGCCCTACAACACCACCAGGAGGCTGCATTTCCCACCATTAGTAAACTGAGATCAAAGACGTTGTAGAGCATGGAGGTGCAAAACATGTCAAGAGACAAACAGAACTCCTGACATGATGGTTGAAAATGAATCCCAACCTGTTTAATCCGAGTTCTAGGATTTCCAGAAAGAAAGACAATGAGCAGAGGTAGTCTGAGGTTTCTCCAGAGTAACTGCACATTTTTTTTTTAATGCCAGTTATTTCTGCAAAAGCATCTGATTTTCATGAAAACAATCACTGGAAAACTATTTTGTTACTTTAACTAAAAATGACAGCATTGTAAAATAACAGACAGCAGTTCCTGGGCTTGGCAAAATATAGCATTACACAGGTGAAACACATAAAGCATGTGATGGGGAACAAGAGGCCCTGACCATAAGAGTATCTTTAGCTCGGTAGCAACGAGCAGACAGCAGTTCCTGGGCTTTGGAAAACATAGCACCACACAGGTGAAACATACATAAAGCATATGATGGGGAACAAGAGGCCCTGACCATAGGAGTATCTTTAGCTCGGTAGCAACGAGCAGACAGCAGTTCCTGGGCTTGGGAAAACATAGCACTACACAGGTGAAACATACATAAAGCATATGATGGGGAACAAGAGGCCCTGACCATAGGAGTATCTTTAGCTCGGTAGCAGTGAGCAGACAGCAGTTCCCCGGCTTGGAAAGCATTTTGCACTTGCATAGGTGTTGCACACAAAAAGGCATATGATGGGTACAATAGTCCTAGACCCAATCTCACACCCTCTGCTGTTCCTCTGCCAACAGATCAACCCACAGTTACAACACAAGGGTGCCCACCCACTCATGTGCATCAGTAAAGTCCGATTGTTCCATAACTCTGGCAGTCTGTACCGTGACCTTGTTCATTGTCACCAAGGTAACTGGTGGTGGCGGCTGCTGATGTACTGGCTATGGTGGTCGCCATTATGCCAGTCTCTTTTATTCTTTATCAGGCCAACGAGGCCTCTCCGTCAGTCCCAACAGACACAGGCAGGATTCAGGGCAGGGGCTGAAGAACAGCAGAATTGCAATTGCCATTCCAGCACGCTGTCAGGGTGCACTGGACCTTGGTGTCATTCACTTCAGAGGTGTTTTCTGTATGTGAGAGAGAAACATGGGGATAACACAGGCAGACACAAGCTTCAAATTCAAGGAGCTGAGGTTCACCCACGTGAGCGAGTCCTCAAGTTCAGAGGAATGATGGAACTAATAGATTCCACAGGAATCATTACATTCCTAAAGAAGGGAAAATGGGGTGCTTGCCAGTCATGTCCAAACCCCACAAAGCTGCCACGTAGAGAAGGTGGGTATTTTCCCTGTGGTAATAACAGGGGAATGATAAGCAAAAGCACGGGCAGAGATTATGCTATTTATAAAGGGAGGGTCAGACCCCCAACAGCTGGGGTCACACACCAATCTGATAGTCTGGTTAAAATAGAAACTGGCAGGAAATGTCGGAACCTGGTGCTCATAGCAGAAAGACAAGATAAAGAGAGGGGTGCTTCACAAATACTAACATACTTACATAATATATAAAGGTCTAATATGTCTGCCTGAGGGGGAACCTCTCACGGAGGCCCCAGCAGTGATGGAGAGGGATTGCGAGGGGGACCCTCGGGCTGAGGACCCAGCAGAGGGGTTCCTGAGTGGGACCCTCTCACTAAGGACACAGCACAGAGAGAGGGGAGGTCCGAGGGGGACTCTCGCTGAGGCCCCAGCAGAGGGGGTAACAAGAGGGACCCTCTCGCTGAGGCCCCAGCAGAGAGGGAGGGTGGTCCGAGGGGAAACTTGTTGCTGCTGCCCCAGCAGAGGGGGTGGTTGTGAGTCCCTCTCTCGCTGAGGCCCCAGGAGAGGTGGTGCCCAGGGGGACCCTCTCGCAGAGGACCCAGCAGAGAGGTAGTGGGACTCAGGGTTCCCTCTCATTGAGACCCCAGAAGACGGGGTCCTGAGGGGGACCCTCTGGCTGAGTCCCCAACAGAGAGAGGGTCGGGCTCTGAGGATCTCTCTCGCTGAGGCCCCAGCAGAGGGGTTCCGAGGGGAACCCTCTCGCTGAGGCCCCAGCAGCGAGGAAGGGGTCGCCGGGGGTTCCACTAGCTGAAGCCCAGGTAGAGATAGAGGGGGGTCTGAGGAGGACCATCTCGCTGAGACCCAGGCAGAGGGGCTCACGAGATGGACCATCTTGCAGATGCCCCAGCAGATTGGGAGGTGTTGGGGGGGGCAAGGGTCCCTCTCACTGAGGCCCCAGCAGAGTGGATCCCTAGCAGGACCTTCTCGCTGAGGCCCCAGTAGGCAGAGAGAGAGAGAGAGAGGGCGGCCGATGGTCCTTCTCCCTGAAGCCCCAGCAGACTGGGTCCCGAGGGGGAACCTCTTGCTGAGGCCCGAGCAGCGAGGAAGGGAGGGTCCGAGGGTGACCTTCTCCATAAAGCCCCAGCAGAGTGGGTCTCAAGGGGGACCCTCTTGCTGAGGCCCCAGCAGAGGAGGTCCCAAGGTGGACGATCTTACTTTGGCACCAGCAGAGGTGGTCCCGAGGGAAAACCTCTCGCTCTGGACCCAGCAGAGGGGGTTGCGAGGGGGACCCTCTCTCTGCGGCACCAGCAGCAAGGGAGGGGAGCACCGGGGTCCCTTTCGCTGAAGCCCAGCAGAGGGGCTCCAGAGTGTGACCCTCTTGTTGAGGCTCCAGCAGAGACAGAGGGTTTATATGAGAGGGGTACCCTCTTCCTGAGGCCCGAGAAGATGGGGTATCCGAGGGTTACCTTCCTGCTGAGGCTCCAGCAGAGAGGGAGGGCGTGTCCGAGGGGGACGCTCTCCCTGAGGTCCCAGCAGAGATGGAGGGGTGCTCGGTGGTTCATCTCGCTGAGACCACAGCAGGTAGGGAGGGTGGCTCTGGTAGTCCCACTCGCTTAGGCCCCAGCAGAGGGGTTCCCGAGGGGGACTATCTTGCTGTGGCCCCAGTAGAGGTTGTCCCGAGTGGGACCCTCTCACTGAGGCCCCAGCAGTGAGGGAGGGAGGGTCCGAAGGTGACCTTTACCCTGAGGCCCCAGCAGATAAGGAGGGGGGCTCTGGGGGTGCATCTCGCTGAGGCCCCAGCACATGGGGTCCTGAGGGGTATCCTCTCACTGAGGACCCAGCAGAGGGATTCCCGAGTGGGACCCTCTTGCTGAGGCCCCAGCAACGAGGGAGGGGTTGCCAGGGGTCCCTCTAGCTGAAGCCCAGGCAGAGGGGCTCCAGAGGGCAACCCTCTCATTGAGGCTCCAGCAGAGACGGAGGCGGTGTCCGAGGTGGACCCTCTTCCTGAGGCCCGAGGAGAGGAGCCCCGAGGGGTACCTTTTGGCTGAGGCTCCAGCAGAGAGGGAGGGGGCGTATCCGAGGGGGACCCTCTCACTGAGGCCCCAGCAGAGATGGAGGGGTGCTGGGGTCAGTATCACTGAGGCCCTAGCAGCTAGGGAGGGGTGCCTGGGGGTCCCTCTCACTTAGGCCCCAGCAGGCGGGGTCCCAAAAGGGACCCTCTCTCAAAGGCCCCAGCAGAGATTGAGTCTCTGGCTGGAAGGGTCATTCTCGCTTAGGCCCCAGCAGAGAAAGGGTCCCTCTCGCTGAGGCCCCAGCAGAGGGGGTCCCGAGTGGGACCCTCTCACAGAGGCCCCAGCAGAGACAAGGAGGGTCCGAGGAACACGCTCTCACAGAGGCCCCAGCAGAGGGGCTCCCCAGGGTGACCCTCTCACTGAGGCCCCAGCAGCTAGTAGGGGGGCTGTGGTGGTCCCTCTTGCTGAATACCCAGCAGCGGAGTCCCAAGGGGGACCCTCTCACTGAGGCCCTAGCAGAAACAGACAGAGAGAGAGAAGAAGACGATGGTCCCTCTCACTAAGGCCCCAGCAGAATGGGTTCAGAGTGGGACCCTCTCACTGAGGCACCAGCAGCGTGAGGGTCCCTCTTGCTGATGCCCCAGCTGAGGAGGTCCCAAGGGGGACACCCTCGCTGAGGTCCCAGCAGACAGAGATGTGTGGTCCGAGGGGGACCCTCTCGCTGAGGCCCCAGCAGAGGAGGTACCAAGGTGGACAATCTCTCTGAGGCCCCAGTACAGGGGGTCCTGAGTGGTCTCTTTTGCTGAGGCCCCAGCAGTGAGGGAGGAGTCGCCAGGGGTCCCTCTCGCTGAGGCCCCAGCAGAGGGGGTCCCTAGGGGGTCCTTCACTGAGGCCCCAGCAGAGAGAGGGGGACGAGGGTCCCACTCCCTGAGGACCCAGCAGAGAGAAGGGGGGTCCAAGTGCTAACTTCTCTCGGGGCCCCAGCAAAGAGAGAGAGAGGGGTGCCAAGTGTCCCTAGGGAGACCCTCTCGATGAGGCCCCAGCAGCGAGGGAGGGGGTATCCGAGGGGAACCCTCTTCCTGAGGCCCGAGGAGAGGGGGTCCTGAGGGGTACCTTCCTGCTGAGGCTCCAGCAGAGATGGAGGGGTGCTCGGGGGTCCGTCTTGCTGAGGCCCCAGCAGCTAGGGATGGGGGCTCTGGTGGTCCCTCGCGCTTAGGCCCCAGCAGGCGGGGTCACGAGGCAGACCCTCTCTCAGATGCCCAAGCAGAGATAGAGGCTCTGGCTGGGAGGGTCCCTCTCGCTGAGATTCCAGCACAGAGACAGGGTCCTTCTCGCTGAGGCCCGAGTAGAGGTTGTCCCGAGGGGGACCTTCTCGCTGAGGTCCCAGCAGTTAGAGAGGGAGGATCTTAGAGTGACCCTCTCGCTGAGGCCCCAGAAGAGTGGGTCCCCAGGGTGACCCTCTCGCTGAGGACCCAGCAGAGAGAAAGGGGGGTCTGAGAAGGAACCTCTCGCTGACCCCAGCAGAGGGGGTTCCAAGGGGTACCTTCTCGCTGAGGTTCCAGCGGAGAGGGAGGGGGTGTCCCGCTGGGGACCCTCTCGCTGTGGCCCCAGCAGAGATGGAGGAGTGCTTAGGAGTCCTTCTCGCTTAGGCCGCAGGAGCAGAGGGGGGCGCTGGGGGACCCTCTCGCTGAAACCCCAGCAGAGGGGGTCTCAAGGGAGTCCCTCTCGATGAGGCCCCAACAGATGGGATCCCGAGGGGACCCTCTCACTGAGGCCCCATCAGAGAGAGAGAGAGAGAAAGGGTGGTGTTGTGAGTCCCTCTCGCTGAGGCCCCATCAGAGAGAGAGAGAAAGGGGGTGGTTTTGAGTCCCTCTCACTGAGGCCCCGGCATCGAGTGAGTGGGCCTCTGGGGTTCCTCTCACAGAGGACCCAGCAGAGAGGTAGTGGGATCAGGGGTCCCTCTCACTGAGGCCCTAGAAGACGGGGTCTTGAGGGGGACCCTCTGGCTGAGTCCCCACCACAGAGAGAGGGTCGGGCTCTGAGGATCTCTCTCGCTGAGGCCCCAGCAGAGAGGGTAGGTGGCACCGGGGGTTCCTCTTGCTGAGGCCCCAGCAGAGGGATTCCAGAGGGGACCCTCTCACTGGGGCCCCAGCAGCAAGGAAGGGGTCGCCGGGGGTCCCACTAGCTGAAGCCCAGGTAGAGAGAGAGGGGGGTCTGTCGAGGACCATCTCGCTGAGACCCAGGCAGAGGGGCTCACAAGATGGACCATCTTGCAGATGCCCCAGCAGATAGGGAGGGGATGGAGGGGGGGCCAAGGGTCCCTCTCACTGAGGCCCCAGTAGAGTGGGTCCCCAGGGGACAGGCTCTTGTGGCTCATTTGGAGAGTGAATCATCGAACGGAAGATCTTTCTCTCTGTTTCTTCTCCTCTCTGTATATCTGACTTTGAAATAAAATACATAAATCTGTTTAAAAACAAAAGGTAGGGCAGCATCGGGCACCCTCATGGCCACCAGGACTCACTGCAGGATGCTCATCCAAGGCTCTCCTGCCAAATCAATGGAAGCACCCCAGCTCAGAGAGGCATTTGCTCTCAAGGACACTCTTTTTAGAGCTTGCACACAAGTCCCATGACGGAAGCCATATGCACGCCCTGGGGGTCTGCATTGACAGCTAAAAGCAGTCTAGAGTCACAGCACAGCACACAGCATGCTCCCTCGCAGGAGGCCAGCAGCTTTCTGTCTTTTCCTTCCTCCCTCCTGCCTCCCCCTGTCCCCCTTTTCTTGGAAGCACAGAGGAACAGAGAGGGAGAGACAGAATCTTTCTTGCATCTGCTGGCTCACATCCCCAAGGACCACCACCAGATCCAGCTGTGGCTGGGTCAGGACAAGCCCAGGAACCAGGAGCTCCCTCCAGATCTCCCAAAGGGGCACAGGGGCACAGGGGCACAGGGGCACAAGCCACTGCAGCATCCTCCGCTGCTCTCCCAGGAGGATCGGCAGGGAGCTGGGCTGCAGGGGAAGCAGCCAGGATTTGAAGCAGCACCCGTACAGGCCATCCACCTGGCAGGCTGAGGCTTGACCCACTGGGACAATACCCTGCACCACACCACACCACACCACACCACACACAACACACACCACACCACACCAATCCTTGCTGGACCCTTCAGCAGCTCCTTCACCAGGCTGCTGAAGGTGCCTGTCCCCCTGGCTTGCACAACTTATGCCATTCCGTGCTGTGAGAGCAGCCAGTACAGACGAGGGATCCAGGCATGTTGCTACTCTACCTGTCCTGGGGAGAAGGACCTCTGTGAAGAACAGATGTCAGCTGTTGGGATGTCTTGTGGAAGATGGCACATCAGCAGCGGCCGACGGTCCACAGCTGACCAGCAGGAGGAAGAGTCTTGAATCCAGAAGGATCCCTGGAGGAGGGTGAAGCACTCCCTGGTGAACAAGAGGGCAGCAGCATCTGGCTGGAGGCTGTGAGGCCAAATTCCTGCCTCCAAAGCACATGACAGAGATGGCTGACCCCTCAAGTGCTAGCTAGAGATAGGAAAGGCAGCTTTGTGCACCCTGTTGTGTGCAGGAAGCACAGACCCTGAAAGCCCTACCTTGTGCGGGCCTTGGTGGCTCCCCGGCCATCATCATATGTGCTGGGCAGTAGGGCTGCATGTTGCAGGGTGCTTTCTTTAGCAGTTAGGGCCTGGGACTTCCTATTGCAGATGGCTGGTGACCTCTGGTGCCTACTTGCCCATCCACCTGGCTCCTGGCTTAGGAGCCCACATGCCCAGACACCACTCAGCTAGGCCAAGGCAGGCCGAGTAGTATATCACCCTAACCACCACCCAACACATGCAAAACTACATGAAGCCGGGGCCCATCAGCGTGGCCTAGTGGCTAAAGTCCTTGCCTTGAATGCGCTGGGATCCCATATGGGCACCGGTTTTAATCCTGGCTGCTCCACTTCCCATCCAGATCTCTGCTTGTGGCATGGCAAAGCAGTCGAGGACGGCCCAAAGCTTTGGGACCTTGCACTCACACGCAAGACCCGGAAGAGTTTCCAAGTTCCCAGCTTCGGATTGGCGTGCACCAGCCATTGCGGCTCACTTGGAGAGTGAATCATTGGATGGAAGATCTTCCTCTCTGTCTCTCCTCCTCTCTGTATCTCGGACTTTGTAATAAAAAAAAAAAGGTCCATGAAGCCCTCTTGGCAGCCCATCCAGGAGCTGCTCCACTTGCCAAAGAATTCCCAGAGCCTGCATCTCAGGGTGCTCTGCAAGGAATGGGGGTGGCGGTAAGGTTTCCCGGGACCTCATCTGGCCAAGTACAACCCCAGTGGGCTGGTGTTTAACACCAGCTCTCAGAAGGCTCTGAGGACGCAGGCATGGGACTCCAGCTCCCTGAGGGCCTGTGGGCATGCTGATGTGGGAGTCCATCTCCCAGGGTTCTTTAAGTGCCCTGCTGTTAAAGGCACCCTAACACTTCCTATCACAGAGGCCTGGGCTGATGCTAGGCCCCAAACGTCCTCCTCCCTCCCGGGCTTTGGTATGTAGGCTGTTCGGCCTTGGAGCCCTGATCTTTCAACAGCACGTGTACCAGAATACTGTCCGGGACCCCCACCTTACCCTAGGATGGCTCGGGTTGGACTGTCTAGAGGTCAGAAGGCCTGAGCCCACCAGGGGTAGAAAGGGCAGCTTGGGGCCCGGGCGCCGTAGCCTAGCAACTAAAGTCCTCACCTTGAACACGCTGGGATCCCATATGGGCACCGGTTCTAATCCCGGCTGCTCCACTTCCCATCCAGATCCCTGCTTGTGGCCTGGGAAAGCAGTCGAGGATGGCCCAAAGCTTTGGAAACTTGCACCCACATGGGAGATCTAGAAGAGGCTCCAGGTTCCTGGCTTTGAATCAGCGTGCACCAGCCATTGTGGCTCACTTGGGGAGTAACTCATCGGACGGAAGATCTTCCTCTCTGTCTCTCCTCCTCTCTGTATATCTGACCTTGGAATAAAATAAATAAACCTGTAAAAAAAAAATAGAAAGAAAGAATGAACGAACGGCGGCTTTGGGCGACCTCTCGTGGCCACCAGCACTGAGTGCGGGACGCCCCACCAAGGCTCTCCAGCATGGATGAAGGTCCTCTGCTGCCGGACCCCAGCAGGAAGGAGCGTCCTCTGCTGGCAGACCCAAAAAGAGAGGAGGGTCCTCTGCTGCAGGACCCCAGCAGAAAAGAGGGTCCTCTACTGCCGGACGCCAGCATAGAGGAGGATTCTCGGATGTCGGACCCAACAGAGAGGAGGGTCTTCTGGTGCTGGATCCTAGCAGAGAAGAAGAAGGTCCTCTGGTGCTGGAACTCAGCAGAGAGGAGGGTGCTCCGCTTCTGGACCCCAGCAGAGAGGAGTTTCCTCTGCTGCTGGACCACAGCAGAAGACGAGGCTGCTCTGGTGTTGCACTACAGCAGACAGGAGGGTCCTCTGCTGCCAGACCCATGCAGAGAAGAAGGTCCTCTGCTGCTGGACCCCAGCAGTGAGGAGGGTCCTCTGCTGCTGGACCCAATCAGAGAGGGGGGTCCTCTGGTGCCGTGCCCCAGCACCAGAGGAGGGTAATCTGGTACCAGACGCCAGCAGGGAGGTGGTTCCTGTGGTGCCGGACACCAGCAAAGGGAGGGTCCTCTGCTGCTGGACCCCAGCAGTGAGGAGGGTCCTCTGCTGCTGGACCCAATTAGAGAGGGGGGTTCTCTGGTTCCGGGCCCCAGCAGCAGTGAGGAGGGTCCTGTGCTGCAGGACCCATGCAGAGAGGGGAGTCTTTTGGTGCCGGACCCAAGCAGCAAGGAGGGTACTCTGATGCAGGACCCTAGGAGCAGAGGACGGTCCTCTGGTGCCGGACAACAGCAGGGAGGATGGTCCTGTTGTACCGGACCCCAGCAGCAGAGGAGGATACTCTGGTGCCGGAACCCAGCAGAGAGAGATTCCACTACTGTCAGACCCCAGCAGCAGAGGAGGGTCCTTTTTGCAGGAACACAGCAGAGAACAGGGTCCTCTGCAGCCGCACCCCAGCAGAGGGGAGGGTACTCTGATGCCGAACACCTGCAGCAGAGGGGGGTCTTCTTCTGCTGTACCCCAGCAGAGACCAGGGTCCTCAGCTGCCTGTCCCCAGCAGGAAGGAGTGTCTTCTGGAGCCTGACCCCAGCAGAGAGGTCCTCTCCTGCTTCCTCTCTTTGGTGTTCAGCAGGAAGGAGGGTCCTTGGCTGCTGGACTCCAGCAGAGAGAAGGGTCTTCTGCAGCATTTTACTCGCTGGACCCTAGCACAGACGAGGGTCCTCACGTGCTAGACCCAGCAGAGAGGAACGTCATATGGTGCCGAACCCAGGCAGAGAGGTGGGTCCTCTGCTACTTCCTCTTTGTTTTGGCAGAGCAGAGAGGAGTGTCCTCTGGTGCTGGATCACAGAAGAGAGGAGGGTCCTCTGCTGCTTCCTCCCTGCTGGGGTCCAGCAGAGGAGGTCCACTGCTTCCACACCCCAGCAGTGAGTGGGTCCTCTGCTCCTGGACCCCAGCAGAGCGAAGGGTCCTCTGTTGCCAGACCCCAGAAGAAGAGGGTCCTCTGCTCCCCGACCACAACAGAAGAGGAGGGTCCTCTGCTGTGGCCTTTCTTTGAAGTCCATGAGATAACGAGGGTCCTTTAGAACTTCTTCTCTGCTGAGGTCGTGCAGCAGAGGAGGGTCATCTTCTGCAGGGGTTCAGCAGGAGAGGAGGGTCCTCAGCTGCTGGAAGCAAGGTGAAGTGGAGTGTCCACTGCTGCCAAACCCCAGCAGGGAAGTGGGTCCTCTGCAGTGGTACCCCAGCAATACAGGAGTGTAATCTGCTGCCGGACCCCAGTAAAGAAGAGGGTCTTCTTCTGCTGGACAACAGTGGAGGGTAGGGTCCTCTGTTGCTTCGTCTATGCTGGACACCCGCAGTGAGGAGAGTCCTCTGCTGCCAGATCCCTGCAGAAGAGGGAAGTTTTCTGCTGCCGGACCCCGCAGGGACGAGTGTCATCTGCTGTTGGGCCACAGAAGGAAGGAGGGTCCCCTGTTGCCAGACCCAGCAGATCAGGAGGGTCCCCTGCTGCTTCGTTCTTTATTGTCCAACAGAAGAGGATTGTCCTCTGCTCCTTTCTCTCTGCAGGAAAACAGCAGTGAGGGGGAACCTATGGTGCCAGGCAGCAGCAGAGAGGAGGATCTTGTGCTGCCGGACCCCAGCAGAAGAGGATGGTCCTCAGCTGCCGGACGCCAGCAGAGAGGAGGGACCTCTGCTGCCAGACTCCAGCATAGAAGAGGGTCCTCTGCTGCTTCTTCTCTGCTGGACCCCAGCAGAGAGGCGGATCCTCTGGGGATGGACCTCAACAGAGAGGAGGGTCCACTACTGCTGTACCCCAGTAGAGAGGATGGTCCTCTGCTGATTCCCCTCTGATGGGGTCCAACGGAGAGGAGTGTCTTATGCTGCTGGAGAGCAAAACAGAGGATGGGCATCTGCTGCTGGATATCAGCAGCAGATGAGGGTCTTCTGTTGCCGGACCCCAGCAGAGTGGAGGGTACTCTACTGTTGTACCGCCGCAGAGAGGATTGTCCTCTGTGGCTTCCTCTGTGCTGGGGTCCAGCAGAAAGGAGGGTCTCTGATGCTGGACCCCAGAAGAGAAGAGGGTCACCTGATGCTTTATCTCTGCTATGTTCCTTCAGCAGAGGAGGTTCCTCTGCTGTCCGAATCCAGCAGGAAGGAAAATCCTCTGCTGCCGGAACACAGCAGGAACGAGGTTCCTCTGCTGCCGGACCCCAGCAGCAGAGGAGGGTCCTCCACTGCTGAACCCCAGCAGGGAGGTGGGTCCTCAGCTGCCAGGCCCCAGCAGGGAGTAGGGTCCTCTGTTGCCAGACCCCAGCAGAGAGCATGGTCCTCTGCTGCCGGACCCCAGCAAAAGAGGAGGTTCCTCTGCTGCCGGACCCCAACAGAAGAGGAGGTTCCTCTGCCTCATCCTCTCTTTGGGGTCGAACAGGAGTTGAGTGTCCTCTGTACTTCCTCTCTGCTGGGGTCCAGCAGCAGAGGAGGATCCTATGCTGCAGGTGTCCCGCAGGAGAGTAGGAACTCTGCTGCTTAAACCCAGCAGAAGTGGTGTGTCATCTGCTGCAGGACCCCAGCAGAGTGGAGGTTCCTGTGCTGCTTCCTCTGGTGCTGGACCCCAGCAGAGAAGAGGGTCCTCTTGTGCTAGACCCCTGCAGAGAGGGGGTCCTCTGGTGCCGGACCAGAACAGCAGAGGGTGGTCCTCTGCTGCCAGACCACAGCAGGGAGGAGGGTTCATTCTTCTGGACCTCAGCAGGGACGATGGTCCTCTGCTGCTGGGCCCCAGTACAGAGGAGGGTCCTCTGCTGCAGGAAGCCATCAGAGAGGCGGCTCCTTTGCTGCTACCTCTCTGCTGGGGTCCAACAGAGTGGAGGGTCTTCTGTTTCCAGACCCCAGCAGCAGAGCAGGGTGCTCTGGTGCTGGAAAACAGCAGGGAGTAGGGTCCTCTGCTGCCGGCACCATCAGCAGAGGTGGGTCCTCTGGTGCCAGAACCAAGCTACAGAAGGGGGTACTCTGATGCTAGACCCCAGCAGCAGTGGAGGGTCCTCTGGTGCTGTCGGACCCCAGCAGAGAGGCGAGTCGTCTGCTGCTTCCTCTCTGCTGGGGTCCGAGAGGAAGCAGCAGAGAGGAAGCAGCAGAGGACTCGCCTCTCTGCTGGGGTCCTACAGAGTGAAGGGTCCTCTACTACCAGACCCCAGCAGCAGTAGAGCATCCTCTTCTGCCGTAAACCAGCAGGGAGAATGGTTCTCTGCTGCCAGTCCCAGCAGCAGAGGAGGGTCTTCTGGTGCTGGACACCAACAGCAGAGGGGGGCGGTCTCTGGTGCGGGACCACAGCAGAGAGTGGGTACTCTGCTGCCGGACCCCAGCAGAGAGCAGGTCCTGCGCTGCAGGACCCCAGAAGAGAAGGAGGGTCCTCTCGTGCTAGACCCCAGGAGAGGAGGGTGCTCTGCTGGGGGACTCCAGCACGTAGGAGGGTCGTCCTGTGCTGGACCCCAGCAGAGAGGGGTGTCATCTGGTGAAACACCCCAACACAGAGAAAGATCCTCTGTTGCTGGACCCCAGCAGAGAGGGAGGTCCTCTGGTGCCAGACCCCAAAAGCAGAGGAGGGTCCTCTGCTGCCAGACCACAGCAGGGAGGAGTGTCCTCTGCTGTCTGACCTGAGCAGTAGAGGATTGTCCTCTGGTGCTGGGCCCCAGCAGAGATGAAGGTCCTCTGCTGCTCGAGCAAGCTGAGAGGAGGGTCCTCTGGTGCTGGACCCCAGCAGAGAATGGTGTCCTCTGTTGATGCACCCCAGCAACAGAGGAGGGTTCTCTGTTGCTGGACCCCAGCAGAGTGTAGGGTGTTGTTGTGCCAGACCACAGCAGAGAGGAGGGACTCTGCTGCCATACCAAGGCAGGGAGGAGGGTCCTCAGCTGCAGAAACCCAGCAGAAGGAGGGTCCTCTGCTGCCAGACCCCAGCAGCAGAGGGGGTCCTCTGATGCCGGACCCTAGCATCAGAGGGTGGTCCTGTGCTTCCAGACACCAACAGCAGAGGGAGGAACTCTGCTGCTGGACCCCAGCAGAACATGGGTGTTGTCTGCTGCCAGAACCCAGCATAAGGAGTGTCATTTGCTACCAAACCCCAGCAGGACAAGGGGGTCCTCTGGTACCGAAACCCAGCAGCAGAGGGGGGTTCTTTGCTACCAGACACAAACAGCATGAGGGGGCTCTCTGCTCCTGGAATCCAGCAGAGAGGACTTCCTCTGCTGCCGGACATCAGGAGAGAGCATAAGGGGGTTCTCTGCTGCCGGACTCCAGCAGAGAGGACTTCCTCTGCTGCCAGACATCAGGAGAGAGGAGGGTCCTCTGCTGCAGGACGCCAGTAGAAGAATAGGATCCTCTGCGTGTCCTCTCTTTGGGGTCCAGTAGGGAACAAGGTTCCTCTGCAACTTCCCCTATGCTGTGGTCCAGCAGCAGAGGCGGGTCATCTGCTGCAGGGGTCCAGCAGGAGAGGAGGGTCCTTTGCTGCTACCTTTCCACTGGGGTCCAGCAGCAGATGTGGGTCCTCTGCTGCCACACCCCAGCAGCAGAAGGCGGTAATCTGGTGCTGGACCCCAGCAGAGTGGAGGGTCCTCTGCCGCTGGACCCCAGTAGGAGAGGAGAGTACTCGGGTACTGCACCACAGCAGAACAAGGTGCTCCTCTGGTGCCGGACCCTAGCAGCAGAGGGGAGTTCTCTGCTGCAGGAACCCAGCAGAAGGAGTGTTCTCTGCTGCCAGACCCCAGGAGCATAGAGAGGTCCTCTGGTGCTGGACCCCATCAGCAGAGGGGGATCTTCTGTTGCCGGACGCCAGCAGCAGAGGAGGGTCCTCTGGTGCTAGACCCCAGCAGAGAGGGGTGTCATCTGGTTTCACACAACAGCAGCAGTGGTGGATGCTCTGCTGCTGTACCCAGCAGAGAGGGTGGTCCTCTGCCACCAGACCCCACCTGGGAGGAGGGCCCTCTTGCCTCCGGAACCCATCAGGGAGGAGGGTCTTCTGGTGCCGGACCCCAGCAGCAGAGGAGGTCCGCTGGTGCCAGACCTGAGCAGCAGAAGAGGGTCCTCTGCTGACGGACCCCAGCAGGGAGGAGGGTCCTCTGCTGCAGGAACCCAGCAGAAACAGGGTCCTCATCTGTCGGATCCCAGCCGAAGATTAGGGTCCTGTGCTTTGTCCTCTCTTTGGGGTCCAGCAGGAGATGAGTGTCCTCTGCAACTTCCTCTCTGCTGTGGTCCTGTAGCAGAGGAGACTCCTCTAGGCTGGGGTTCAGCAGCTGAGAACCCTCCTCTCTGCTATGTCAGGCAGGAGATGACGCTGCTCTGCTGCTGGGATCTGACAGCAGGAGAGGAGGGTCCTCTGCTGCTGGAATAGGAAAGAAGAGAAGGGTCCTCTGCTGCAGGACTCCAGCTGAGAGGAACGTCCTCTGCTGCTTCCTTTCTGCTGCACCCCAGCAGAGAGAAGGGTCCTCTCATGCTAGACACCAGCAGAGAGGATGGTCCTCTGCTGCTTCCTCTCAGCTGGGGTCCAGCAGAAGAGTAGGGTCCTCTGCTGTCGGACGCAGCAGCAGTGGAGGGTCTTCTAATGCCGGGCCCCAGCAGAGAGGAGGGTATTCTGTTGCTCCACCCCAGCAGAGAGGAGGGTCCTCTGGTGCTGGACCCCAGCAGAGAGGGGTGTCCTCTGGTGCCCGACCCAAGCAGCAGAGGGGGTTCTCTTTGGCTGGACCTCAGCAGAGAGGGGGTCCTCTGGTGCCTAACCCCAACAGCTCAGGGGGGTCCTCTGGTGCAGGACCACAGCAGTGAGGAGGGAGGACCTCCACTCCCGGACACCAGCACAAGAGGGGGGTCCTCTGCTGCCAGACCCAACAGAAGGAGGGTCCTTTGCTGCCAGACCCAGTAGCATAGAAGGGTCCTTTGGTGTCGGACCCCAAGAGCAGAGAGGGTTCTCTGCTGCCGCACCCCAGCAGCAGAAGGCGGTCCTCTGGTGCTGGACCCCAGCAGAGTGGAGAGTCCTCTGCTGCCGGAACCCAGCAGAGTGGAGGGTCCTCTGCTGCCAGACCGCAGCAGCAGAGGAGGGTCATGTGGTGCCGAACACCAGGAAGAGAGGGCGTCCTCTGGTGCCGGACCCCACCAACAGAGGAGGGTCTTCTGCAGCTGGACCACAGCAGGGAGGAGGGTTCTCTCATTCCGGACTTCAGCAGGGACGATGGTCCTCTGCTGCTGGACCCCAGCAGCAGGGGAGGGTCATCTGGTACCACACCCGAGCAGCAGATGAGGGTCCTCTGCTGCCATATCCCTGCAGGGAGGAGGGTCCTCTGCTACCAGAACACAGCAGAAGGAAGGTCCTCTGCTGCCGGACCCCAGGAACAGAGGGAGGTCCTCTGCTGCCAGACCCCAACAGCTGAGGGGGGTCCTCTGGTGCCCGACCACAGCAGCAGAGGGAGGACCTCCACTCCCGGACAACAGCAGAAGAGCGGGGTCCTCTGCTGCCACCCAGTAGCAGAGGCGGGTCCTTTGGTGTCGGACCCCAAGAGCAGAGGGGGTTCTCTGCTGCCGCACCCCAGCAGCAGAAGGCGGTTCTCTGGTGCTGGACCCCAGCAGAGTGGAGGGTCCTCTGCTGCTCGACCCCAGCAGGAGAGGAGAGTCCTCGGATACTGCACCACAGCAGCACAAGTGGTTCCTCTGCTGCCGGTCCCCAGCAGGGGGGGTCCCCTGGTGCCAGAAACAGTAGCAGAGGGAGGACCTCTGCTTCTGGACTCCAGCAGCAGAGGGGGGTCCTCTGCTGCAGGAACCCAGCAGAAGGAGGTTTCTCTGCTGTAGGACACCAGCAGCATAGGGGAGTCCTCTGGTGCTGGACCCCAGCAACAGAGGGGGTCTTCTGTTGCCGGAAGCTAGCAGCAGAGGAGGGTCTTCTGCTGCCGAACACCATTAGAAGAGGGTCACCTGCTGTTTCCTCTCTTTGGGCCCCAGTCGGGGAGGAGGGTCCTCTTCAACTTCCTCTGTGCTGTGGTCCAGCAGCAGAGGAGGGTCCTCTGGTGCTGGACCCCAGTAGAAGAGTAGGGTCCTCTGCAGTGTCCTCTCTTTGGGGTCTAGTAGGCAATGAGGGTCCTCTAAAACTTCCCCTCTGCTGTCGTCCAGCAGTAGAGGACGGTCCTCTGCTGTAAGAGTCCAGCAGAGGAGGGTCCTTTGCTGCTACCTCTCCGCTGGGGTCCAGAAGCAGGAGGATCCTCTGCTTCTGGAACACAGCAGAAAAGGAAGGTCCTCTGCTGCGGGACCCCAGCTGAGTAAAGGCTCCTCTTCTGCTTTCTCTCTGCTGTGCCACAGCAGAGAGGAGGGTCCTTTGCTGCTGGACCAAAGCAGAGAGTAGGGTCCTTTGCTGCTTCCTTTCTGCTGGGGTTCCTAAGCAAATGAGGGTGCTCTGCTACCAGACACAACAGCAGTGGATGGTCCTCTGCTGCAGGACCACAGCAGAGAGGAGGGTCTTTCGTACTAGTCCCCAGCAGAGAGGATGGTCCTCTGCTGCCGGACCCCAGCCGGGAGGAGGGGCCTCTGCTGCTGGATCCCAGCAGAGAGGAGTCTTCTGATGCCGGACCCGAGCAGCAGAGGAGGTTCCTCTGATGCCGGAATAGAAGCAAACGAGGGTCATCTGCTGTCGGACCCCAGATGGCAGGAGTGTCTTCTGCTGTATGAACCCAACAGCTGAGTAGCGTCCTCTGCTGCTGGACCCCAGGAGTAAGGAGGGTCCCTGCTGCTCGACCCCAGCAGAGACTAGGGTACTCTGGTTTCGGACCTCAGCAGAGAGGGGTGTCCTCTGGTGTCGGACCCCAGCAGCAGAGGATGGTCCTGTTCTGCCGTACCCGAGCAGGAAGGAGGGTCCTCTGCTGCCGTACCATAGCAAGGAGGAAGGACCTTTGTGGCCGGACCCCAGCAGCAGAGTTGGGTCCTCTGGTGCCCAACCCAGGCAACCTAGTAGGGTCTTCTGGTGCAGGACCTCAGAAGGGAGAAAGGTCCTCTGCTGCCAGACTCCAGCAGCAGAGAGGGGTACTCTGGTTCCGGATCCTAGCAGCCCAGTGGGTGTCCTCTGCTGCCAGACAATAGCAGCAGAGGGGGGTCCTCTGGTGCTGGAACCCAGCAATAGAGGGGGGTACTCTGCTGCCAGACAACAGAAGCATAGGGGGATCCTATGGTTCCGGAACCCAGCAAAGAAGGGGAGTCCTCTCCTGCTGGATCCCAACAGCTGAGGAGTGTCCTCTGGTACCAGACCCCAGCAGAGAGAAGGGTCCTCTGCTGCCAGATGCCATCACAAGATTAGGTCCTCTGCTGCGTCCTTTCTTTGGGGTCCAGTATGGGACGAGGGCTCTCTGCAACTTCCTCTCTGCTGTGGTCCAGCAGCAAAGGAAGGCCTCTGCTGCAAGGGTGCAGCAGCAGAAAAGAGTCCTCTGCTGTGGGACCCCAGCAGCAGAGCAGCATCCTCTGCTGCCAGACCACAGCAGCAGAAGGGGATCCGCTGCTGTCAGATCCCAGCAGCAGAAGCTAGTCTTCTGCTGACGGATGCCAGCAGCAGAGGGGGTTCCTACAGTACCGGATGCCAGCAGATGAGGGGGGTCCTCTGGTACCGGATCCCAGCAGAGAGGAAGGTCCTCTGGTGCCAGACCCCATCAGTAGAGGAGTGTCCTATGGGCCCAGACCCCAGCAGCAGGGAGGTGGGTCCTCTGGTGTGGAACCCCAAGAGCGGAAGAGGATCCTCTGGTGCAGGACCACAGAAGATAGAAGGGTCCTCCACTGCCGGACCCCAGCAGAGAGGAGGGTCCTTTGCTCCCAGACCTCAGCAAAGAAGAGGGTTCTCTGGTGCCGAACATCAGCAGAGAGTAGGGTCCTCTGCTGCTGTACCCCAGCAGAGAGGAGGGTCATTTGCTGCCAGACTCCAGCAGACAGGAGGGACCCTGCTGCTGGACCCAAGTCCATCAGGGAAGAGTGTCCTCTGGTGCTGGACCCCAGTAGGAGAGGAGGCTCCTATGCTTCCTGACGCTAACACTGAGGAGGGACCTCTGCTGCCAGACCCCAGCAGAACAGGAGTGTCCTCTACTGCTTCCTCTCTGTGATGCCCACCCGGAGAGGAGTGTCCTCTGCAGCTTCCTCTCTGCTGGGGTACAGCAGAGAGGAGAGTCCACTGGTGCCGGACCCCAGCAGAAGAGGAGTGTATTCTCCTGCGTCCTCTCCCTGAGGTGCAGCATGAGGGGAGGGTCCTCTGCAACTTCTTCTCTGTTGCGATCTAGTAGCAGGGGAGAACCTCTTTGCAGGTGTCTCGCAGAAGAGGAGGGTCATCTGCTGTTGGACCCCGGAAGGCAGGAGGTTCCCCGGCTGCCATACCCCAGCAGGGAGGAGAATCCTCTGCTGCCGGACTTCAGCCAGATCCCAGGAGCAGAGGAGTGTCCTCTGCTTCCAGACCCCAGCATGGAGGAGGGTCCTCTGCTGCTGGAACCCAGCAGAGAGGAGGATTCTTTGCTACCAGAACCCAGCATCTGAGGGGGGTCCACTTGTGCCGGACCCCAGCAGCAGAGGAGTGTCCTATGCTTCCAGACCCCAGCATGAAGGAGGGTCCTCTGTTGCCGGAACCCAGTTGAGAGGAGGGTCCTCTGCTGTCGGATCCCAGCAGGGAGGAGTCCTCTGCTGCCGGACCCCAGCAGAGAGCACGGTTCTCTGCTTCATCCTCTCTTTGGGGTCCAGGAGGAGATGAGGATACTCTGCATCTTCCTCTCTGCTCAGGTCCAGCTGCAGAGGAGGGTCCTCCAGACTCCTGCAGAGGGGAGGGTCTTTATTGCTTCCTCTCTGCTGGAAACTAGCAGAGACAAGTGTCCTGTCGTGCTAGACCCCAGCAGAAAAAAGGGTCCTCTGCTGATGGACCAAAGCAGCTGAGGAGGCTCCATTGTTGCCAGACTCCAACAGCAGAGGAGGGTCCTTCTCTTCCGCACCGAAGCAGCATAGGATGGTCCTCTGCTGACGGACCCCACCAGCAGAGGAGGGTCCTCTGGTGCCAGAACCCAGCAGCAAGAAGGGTCTTCTTCTACCGGACGCCAGAAGCAGAGTAGGTCCTGTGGTTCCGGACACCAGCTGCAGAGGAGGGTCCTCTGCTGCTGGACCCCAGCAGCAGAAGGCAGTCCTCTGAGGCTTCCTCTCTGCTGTGGTCCAGCAGAGAGGATGGTCCTTTGGTGCTGGACCACAGCAGAGAGGAAGGACCTCTGATGCTTCCTCTCTGCTGGTGTCCAGCAGCAGGGATGAGGGTCCTCTGTTGCTGGAGCCTGCAGGGATTAGGGTCCTCTGCTGCCGCACCCAAGCAGGGTGGAGGGTCCTCTGCTGCTGGTCCCCAGCAGGGAGGATGGTCCTCTGCTGCTGAACCCCAGCAGGGAGGAGGTTCCTCTGCTTCCGGATTCCAGAAAGTTTTCCGGGTACCTCATCTGAGAACCATCAGTGCTAGTCAGCTGGTGTGTAATTCCAGTCTCAGAGGGTCCATGGACACGCTGAGGTGGGACCCCAGATTCCACAGGGATTGGGGGAATGCCTAATTAGGACCGAGGTCGAAGAGATCTCGTGGGTACACAGACATGGGACTCCAGGTCTCACGGGGCCCATGGGCACACTGACGTGGGACTCCAGCTCCCAGAGGGTCCGTGTGCACACTCACATGGGATTCCAGCTCCCATAGGGCTCGTGGGCTTACTGACTGGGACTCCAGGTCCCTCAGGGCCTCTGGGGTCTGTGATGTGGAACTCCAGCTTCTAGTTCTCCTGTGCCCTTGGTTCTACCTTGCTGGTGCAGACAGACAGCCACTTCCTAGCACAGAGGCCTGGCCTGATGCAAGGCCACAAGTGTCCTCCACCCCCTCCTGATCCTTCATATGCTGGCTGTTCGGCCTTGGAGCCCAATCTTCAAGGGACACATATAGAGGAATTCTGTCCAGGATTCCCACCTGACACTAGGATGGCTGGGGCTGGACCTTCTACTGCTCAAAATGCCTCAGCCAAGCAGGGGTAGAAAGGGTAGCTTATGCGTCCTCTCATGGCCAGCAGGACTCACTGCAGGACGCTCCTCCAGGCTCTCCTGCACAAACAAGGGAAACAATCCCAGACTAAGAGAAATTCACTCTCAAGGACACTCTTTAGAGCGGTTGCACAGAAGTCCCAGGACAGAAGCCTTACTCACACCCTTGGGGTCTGCATTGGCAGACAAAAGCAGTCTTCAGTCACAGCACACTCCCTAACACCCAGGACAGCAGCTTTCTTCCCTCCTGCATGCCTATCTGAATCTGTCCTGTTTTGTTTGAAGCACAAAGGAACAGAGAGGGAGAGACAGAATCTTTCTTGCATCTGCTGGCTCACTTCCCCAGGACCACCACCAGAGCCAGATGTGGCTGGGCCAGGACAAGCCTGGGAACCAGGACTTTCCTCCACATGTCCCACAGGGGCACAGCACACAGGGGCACAAGCCCCTGCACCATCCTCCACCGCTCTCCCAGGATCATCAGCAGGGAGCCTGATTGCAGGGGAAACAACCAGGACTTGAAGCAGCACCTATACAGGCCATCTGCCTGGCAGGCTGAGGCTTGACACCCTTGGACACCACACTGAGGCCCCAGAAGACGGGGTTCCTGAGGTGGACCCTCTCGCTGAGGCCCCAACAGAGAGAGAGGGTCAGGTAATGAGGATCTCTCTCGATGAGGCCCCAGCAGAGGGGTTCCGAGGGGGACCCTCTCGCTGAGGCCACAGTAGAGAGAGAGGAGGGGTCTAGGAGGGACACTCTCGCTGAGGCTCCAGCAGAGGGGGTCCCGAGGGGGATCCTCTCGCTGAGGCATCCACAGAGAGGGAAGGGGGCTCGGGGGGCACTCTCGCTGAGGCCTCAGCAGAGAGGGTCCGGAGTGGTACCTTCTCGCCTAGGCCCCAGCAAAAAGGTTAGATGGCTCCGGGTGTCCCTCTAGCTGAGGCCCGAGCTGAAGGGGTCCCAAGGGGTACCTCTTGCTGAGGCCCCAGCAGGCAGGGAGGGGTCGCCAGGGTTCCACCTCGCTGAAGCCCCAGCAGAGGGTGTCCCGAGGGGGACCCTCTCACTGAGGCCCCAGCAGCAAGGGAGGGGTTTGCCGGGGTTCCTCTCGCTGAGGCCCCAGCAGAAGGGCTCCTGAAATGGGCCTTCTCACAGATGCCCCAGGAGATAGGGAGGGAAGGGGGGGGCAAATGGTCCCTTTCACTGAGGGCCAAGCATAGGAGGTCCCGAGGGTGACCCTCTCGTTGAGGCCCCAGCAGCGAAGGATGCGGTTCCTAGGGGGACCCTCTCGCTGAGGCCCCAGCAGAGGGGGTCCCGAGGGGACCGGCTGTTGCGGCTCACTTGGAGAGCTAATCATCGGACGGAAGATCTTCCTCTCTCTCTCTCCTCCTCTGTGTATCTCGGACTTTGGAATGAAAAAAAATAAAAGTCCATGAAGCCCTCTTGTTAGCTCATCAGGGAGATGCTCCACTTGCCAAAGAACGCCCAGAGCCTGCATCTCAGGGTGCTCTACAAGGAATGGGGGTGGCGGTAAGGTTTCCCGGGACCTCATCTGGCACAGTACAACCCCAGTGGGCTGGTATGTAACACGAGCTCCCAGAGAGCCGTTGAAACACAGGTTGGGGACTCCAGCTCTCAGGGCCTCCAGGATGCTGGTGTTGGACTCCAGCTCCCTGAGGGCCTGTGGGCATGCTGACATAGGACACCACCTCCCAGGGTTCTTTAAGTGCCTTGCTCTTAAAGGCACCCTGACACTTCCTATCAGAGGCCCGAACTGATGCTAGGCCCCAAGCGTCCTCCACCCCTCCCGAGCTTTGGTATGTGGGCTGTTCGGCCTTGGAGCCCTGATCTTTCAACAACACGTGTACCAGAATACTGTCTGTGACCCCCATATCACCCTAGGATGGCTCGGATTGGACTGTCTAGAGGTCAGAAGGCCTGAGCCCACCAGGGGTAGAAATGGCAGCTTGGGGCCCGGCGCCGTAGCCTAGCAACTCAAGTCCTCGCCTTGAACACGCTGGGATCCCATATGGGCACCGGTTCTAATCCCGGCTGCTCCACTTCCCATCCAGATCCCTGCTTGTGGCCTGGGAAAGCAGTCGAGGATGGCCCAAAGCTTTGGAAACTTGCACCCACATGGGAGACCCAGAAGAGGCTCCAGGTTCCTGGCTTTGGATCGGCGTGCACCAGCCATTGTGACTCACTTGCGGAGTGAATCATTGGACGGAAGATCTTCTTCTCTGTCTCTCGTCCTCTCTGTGTATCTGACCATGGAATAAAATAAATAAACCTGTAAAAAAAAAAAAAAAAAAAAAAGGAAAAAAAAAAAGAAAAGAAAAAAAGAAAAGAAAGAATGGCGGCTTTGGGCGCCCTCTGGTGGTCATCAGTACTCAGTGCGGGACGCTCATCCAAGGCTTTCCAGCATGGATGAAGGTTCTCTGCTGCTGGACCCCAGCAGGGAGGAGAGACCTCTGCTGGCAGACCCAAAAAGAGAGGAGGGTCCTCTGCTGCCGGACGTCAGCATAGAGAAGGGTCCTCGGATGTTGGACCCCAACAGAGAGGATGGTCATCTGGTGCTGGATCCTAGCAGAGAAGAAGGTCCTCTGGTGCTAGAACTCAGCAGACAAGAGGGTGCTCCGCTTCTGGACCCCAGCACAGAGGAGTTTCCTCTGCTGCTGGACCACAGCAGAAGACAAGGCTCCTCTGGTGCTGCACTACAGCAGAGAGGAGGGTCCTCTGCTGCTGAACCCAAAAGAAGAGGAAGGTCCTCTGCTACGGGACTCCAGCCGAGAGGAGGGTCCTCTTCTGCTTCCTTTCTGCTGGACCCCAGCAGAGAGATGGGTCCTCTCATGCTAGACACCAGCAGAGAGGATGGTTCTCTGCTGCTTCCTCTCTGCTGGAGTCCAGCAGAAGAAGCGGGTCCTCTGCTGTCAGACGCAGCAGCAGTGGAGGGTCCCCTACTGCCAGACCCAGACAGAGAGGAGGATATTCTGCTGGTCCACCCCAGCAGAGACGAGGCACTTCTGGTGGTGTACTCCAACAGAGAGGGGTGTCCTCCGGTGCCGGTCCTAAGATCATAGAGGGTTCTGTTATGCTGGACCGAAGCAGCAGATGGGGGTTCTTTTGTGCCTGACACCAAGAGCAGAGGAAGGTCCTCTGCTGCCGGACTGCAGCAGGGAAGAGTGTCCTCTGCTGCCGGATCCCAGCAGGGAGTAGGGTCCTCTGCTGCTGGAACCCAGCAGAAGGAGGGTCCTCTGCTGTTGGACCCCAACAGAGAATAGAGTGCTCTGCTGCTGGAGACGCCCAAGCACCCCCCCGGCGAGGGTCGCTTCCACTGCTGGAAACCCCCTAGCAGCCGAGGCCACGGGCTACAGCCATGCCATGGCCCTCCCCTTTCCTTGCGCCTGGGCTCTCCAGCCACCCAGGCTCCCTCTGCTTCCCCTAGCCGCAGCTGCTGGAGGCTCCCGGCAGCCTAAGCTAGTGTCGCCACCGCTGCGGGACACCCCCGGCAGCCAGGGGAGGGTAGCCGTCACTGCTGCTGAGACCCCCGGCACCCGAGGGCAGGGTCTCCAGCCATGCCCTGGCCCCTCCCCTTCACTTGCGCCTGGGCTTTCCAGCCTTGTCGCGCCCCATTCCCTCCCCTAGCCGAAGCTGCTGGAGACCCCTTGCAGCCGAAGAGAGGTTCGCTGCTGAGGCTGGTGACCCCCAGCACCTGAGGCGAGAGTCGCAGCTGCTGATGAGGACCCGCGGGCAGCGTGGGTCGCCTCAGCTGCAGGAGACCCCCGGGGTCCACGTCGAGGGTCGCCTCCACTGCTGGAGACCCCCTAGCAGCCAAGGCCAGGGTCTCCAGTCATGCCGTGGCCCCTCCCCTTCACTTGTGCCTGGGCACTCCAGCCGTGCCCAGCCCCCTCCCCTCCCCTAGGCAAGGCTGCTGGAGACCCCCGGCAGCCAAGGCGAGGGTCACCGCGGCTGCTGGAGACTCCCAGCACCAAGGCGAGGGTCGTCGCCACGGCTGGAGACCCCCAGCACCCTAGGCCAAGGTCGCCAATTCCCCTGGAGATCCCGTTGTGGCACAGCTAAGGGCTGTAGGCATGCTGCTCCGCCTCCACTACCCTTGTGCCTGGACTCTCCAGCCCTGGCGCGCCCCCACCCCATCCCTAGCCGCAGCTCCTACAGACCCCGGGAAGACAAGGGGAGGGTCGCCTGCTCCTGCTGGAGACCCCCAACTCCCTCCTGGCGAGGGTCGCCTCCACTGCTGGAAACGCCCTAGCAGCCGAGGCCAGGGGCTCCAGCCATGCCATGGCCCTCACCTTTCCTTTCGCCTGGGCTCTCCAGCCGCCACGGCTCCTTCTGCTCCCCTAGCCGCAGCTGCTGGAGACCCCAGGCAGCCCAAGCGAGTGTTGCCACATCTGCTGGAGACCCCCGGCACCCGAGGGCAGGGTCTCCAGCCATGCCGTGGCCCCTCCCCTTCACTTGCGCCTGGGCTCTCCAGCCTTGTCACGCCCCCTCCCCTCCCCAAGCCGCAGCTGCTGGAGACCCTTTGCAGCCGAAGCGAGGTTCGCTGCTGAGGCTGGTGACCCCCAGCACCTGAGGCGAGAGTCGCTGTTGCTGATGGAGACCCGCGGGCAGCAGTGGCGTGGGTTGCCTCAGCTGCAGGAGACCCCCGGGGTCCAAGTAGAGGGTCACCTCGACTGCTGGAGACCCCCTATCAGCCAAGGCCAGGGTCTCCAGCCATGCCGTGGCCCCTCCCCTTCACTTGTGCCAGGACACTCCAGCCGTGCCCCGCCCCCACCCCTCCCCTAGCCACAGCTGCTGGAGACCCCCGGCAGCCAAGGCGAGGCTCACCGCGGCTGCTAGAGACCCCCAGCACCCGAGGCCAAAGTCGCCAATTCCCCTGGAGATCCCCTTGTGGCGCAGCTATGGGCTGTAGCCATGCTGCTCCGCCTCACTACCCTTGCGACTGGACTCTCCAGCCGTGCCACGCTCCCTCCCCTCCCCTAGCCGCAGCTCCTGGAGACCCCGGGAAGCCAAGGCAAGGGTCGCCGCCGCTGCTGGAGACCCCCAACCCCCTCCTGGCGAGGGTCGCTTGCACCTCTGGAAACCCCCTAGCAGCCGATGCCAGGGGCTCCAGCCATGCCGTGGCCCTCAACTTTCCTTGCGCCTGGGCTCCTCAGCCCCCTAGGCTCCGTCTGCTCCCCTAACCGCAGCTGTTGGAGACCCCTGGCAGCCCAAGCGAGTGTTGCCACCGCTGCTGGAGACCCCCGGCAGCGAGGGGAGGGTCGCCGTCACTGCTGCTGAGACCCCCGGCACCCGAGGGCAGGGCCTCCAGCCATGCCCTGGCCCCTCCCCTTCACTTGCGCCTTGTCGCGCCCCAACCACTCCCCTAGCCGCAGCTGCTGGAGACCCCTTGCAACCGAAGAGAGGTTCGCTGCTGAGGCTGGTGACCCCCAGCACCTGAGGCGAGAGTCGCTGCTGCTGATGGAGACCCGCGGGCAGCAGTGGCGTGGGATGCCTCAGCTGCTGGAGACCCCCGGGGTCCACGTCGAGGGTCGCCTCCACTGCTGGAGACCCCCTATCAGCCAAGGCCAGGGTCTCCAGCCATGCCGTGGCCCCTCCCCTTCACTTGTGCCAGGACACTCCAGCCGTGCCCCGCCCCCGCCCCTCCCCTAGCCACAGCTGCTGGAGACCTCCCGCAGCCAAGGCGAGGGTCACCGCGGCTGCTGGAGACCCCCAGCACCCTAGGCCAAGGTCGCCAATTCCCCTGGAGATCCCCTTGTGGCGCACCTATGGGCTGTAGCCATGCCGCTCCGCCTCCACTACCCTTGCGCCTGGACTCTCCAGCCGTGCCGCGAACCCTCCCCTCCCGTCTCTGCTGCTGCTGGAGAACCCCTGCAAGCCGAGGCGAGGGTCGCCGCCACTATGGAAGATCCCTACCAGCCGAGGCGTGGGTCGCAGACGGTGATGGAGACCCCCCCCCCCGTGCAGTGGAGCAGGTCCCTGCTGCTGCTGGAGTTCCCCTTGCAGTGCTGGGAGGGTCTCAATCCATGCTGTCCGCCCTCCCCTTCCCTTGCTCCAGACCTTACCAGCCACGCTGCGCCCCATCTCTTCAGCTCGCCGCCGCTGCTGGAGACCCCTGGCAGCAGCAGCAGCGAAGCTCGCTGCTGCTGGAGACCACCGGAAGCCGCGGCGAGTGTCTTCCGCTGTGCCAGGGCCCCTCCCCTTCCCTTGCACCTGGGCTTTCCAGCTGCACCGCGCCTCTTCAACTCGCCTCGCCTCGCGGCTGGAGACCCCCGGGGGGCGAAGTGAGGGTAGCCACTGCTGCTGGAAATCCCCTCGCGGCAGGGTGAGGGTCGCCAGCTGGGCCGTGCCACGCCCCCTCCCCTCCGGGACCCGCGGATGCTGGAGGCCACTGGGAGCCCTGGCGAGAGTCTCTGTGCTGCTGGATACCCACGGAAGCCGAGGCGAGGGTTGCGGCTGCTGCTGGATACCCACGGGAGCAGAGGCGAGGGTCGCCACTGCTGCTCCTGGAGACCCACAGGCAGCCATGGCATGGGTTGCCTCAGCTGCAGTAGACCCCCGGGGTCCGCGTGGAGGGTTGTCTCCACTGCTGGAGAACCCCTAGCAGCCGAGTCCAGGGTCTCCAGCCCTGCCGTGGCCCCTCCCCTTCACTTGTGCCTGGGCACGCCAGCCAAACCACGCCCAATCCCCTCCCCTAGCCGCAGCTCCTGCAGACCCCTGGCAGCCAAGGCGAGGGTCGCCGCTCCTACTGGACACCCCCACCCCCCCGGCGAGGGTCCCCGCTCCTGCTGGAGACACCCAACCCCCTCCCGGCGAGGGTCGCCTCCACTGCTGGAAATCCCCTAGCAGCCGAGGCCAGGGTCTCCAGCCATGCCTTGGACCCTCCCCTTCACTTGTGCCTGAGCTCTCCAGCCGTGCCCCGCCACCTCGCTTCCCCTAGCCGCAGCTGCTGGAGACCCCTGGCAGCAGAAGCGAGGTTCGCTGCTTCCGCTGGTGACCCCCAGCACCTGAGGCGAGAGTCGCTGCTGCTGATGGAGATCCGCAGGCAGCCGAGGCGTAGGTCGCCTCAGCTGCAGGAGACCCCAGGGGTCCACGTCGAGGGTCGCCTCCACTGCTGGGACCCCCTAGCAGCCAAGGCCAGGGTCTCCAGCATGCCGCCCTCCCTCCCCTTCCCTTGCTCCAGGCCTTACAAGCCGTGCTGCGCCCCATCTCTTCAGATCGCGGCCGCTGCTCGAGACCACTGGCAGCAGCAGCAGCCAGGCTCGCTGCTGCTGGAGACCACCGGAAGCCGTGGCGAGTGTCTTCCGCTGTGCCAGGGCCCCTCCCCTTCCCTTGCACCTGGGCTTTCCAGCTGCACCGCGCCTCTTCAACTCGCCTCGCCTCGCGGCTGGAGACCCCCGGCAGGCGAAGTGGGGGTAGCCGCTGCTGCTGGAGATGCCCTCGCGGCAGGGTGAGGGTCACCAGCCGCGTCACGCCCCCTCCCCTCCGGGACCCGCGGCTGCTGGAGGCCCCTGGAAGCCCTGGTGAGAGTCTCTGTGCTGCTGGATACCCACGGAAGCCGAGGCGAGGGTTGCCGCTGCTGCTGGATACCCACGAGAGCAGAGGCGAGGGTCGCCACTGCTGCTCCTGGTGACCCCCAGGCAGCCATGGCATGGGTTGCCTCAGCTGCTGTAGACGCCCGGGGTCCGCGTGGAGGGTTGCCTCCACTGCTGGAGACCCCCTAGCAGCCGAGTCCAGGGTCTCCAGCCATGCCGTGGCCCCTCCCCTTCACTTGTGCCTGGGCACTCCAGCCAAGCCACGCCCAATCCCCTCCCCTAGCCGCAGCTCCTGCAGACCCCTGGCAGCCAAGGCGAGGGTCGCCGCTCCTGCTGGAGACCCCCAATCCGCCAAGGCGAGGGTCGCCTCCACTGCTGGAAACCCCCTAGCAGCCGAGGCCAGGGTCTCCAGCCATGCCGTGGCCCCTCCCCTCACTTGCGCCTGAGCTCTCCAGCCGGGCCCTGCCACCTCGCCTCCCCTAGCCGCAGCTGCTGGAGACCCCTGGCAGCCGAAGCGAGGTTCGCTGCTTCGGTTGGTGACCCCCAGCACCTGAGGCGAGAGTCGCTGCTGCTGATGGAGATCCGCAGGCAGCCGTGGCGTAGGTCGCCTCAGCTGCAGTAGACCCCCGGGGTCCACGTCGAGGGTCGCCTCCATTGCTGGAGACCCCCTAGCAGCCAAGGCCAGGGTCTCCAGCCATGCCGTGGCCCCTCCCCTTCACTTCTGCCTGGGCACTCCAGCCAAGCCACGCACAATCCCCTCCCCTAGCCGCAGCTCCTGCAGACCCCTGGCAGCCAAGGAGAGGGTCGCCGCTCCTGCTGGAGACCCCCAACCCCCCCATCGAGGGTCGCCTCCACTGCTGGAAACCCCCTAGCAGCCGAGGCCAGGGTCTCCAGCCATGCCGTGGCCCTCACCTTTCCTTGCGCCTGGGCTCTCCAGCCCCCTAGGCTCCCACTGCTCCCCCTAGCCACAGCTGCTGGAGACTCCTGGCAGCCCAAGCGAGTGTTGCCACCGCTGCTGGAGACCCCCGGCAGCCTGGCGAGGGTCGCCGTCACTGCTGCTGAGACCCCCGGCACCCGAGGGCAGGGTCTCCATCCATGCCGTGGCCCCTCCCCTTCACTTGTGCCTGGGCTCTCCAGTCTTGTCGCGCCCCAACCACTCCCCTAGACGCAGCTGTTGGAGACCCCTTGCAGCCGAAGCGAGGTTCGCTGCTGCTGATGGAGACCCCCAGCACCCGAGGCGAGAATCGCCCTGCTGATGGAGACCCGCTGGCAGCAGTGGCGTGGGTTGCCTCAGCTGCTGGAGACCCACTGGGTCCACTTCGAGGGTCGCCTCCACTGCTGAGAAACCCTATCAGCCAAGGCCAGGGTCTCCAGCCATGCCGTGGCCCCTCCCCTTCACTTGTGCCTCGGCACTCCAGCCGTGCCCCTCCCCTCCCCTCCCCTAGTCGCAGCTGCTGGAGAACCAATGGCAGCCAAGAGGATGTTCACCACGGCTGCTGGAGACCAACACTCCCCCCCTGGCGAGGGTCGCCTCCACTGCTGAGACCCCCTATGAGCCAAGGCCAGGGTCTCCAGCCATGCCGTGGCCCCTCCCCTTCACTTGTGCCTGGCACTCCATCCATGCCACGCCCAATCCTCTCCCCTAGCCGCAGCTCCTGCAGACCCCTGGCAGCCAAGGCGATGTTCACCGCGGCTGCTGGAGACTCCCAGCGCCAAGGCAAAGGTCGCCAATTCCCCTGGAGATCCCCTTGTTTCGCAGCTATGGGCTGTAGCCATGTTGCTCCGCCTCCACTACCCTTGTGCCTGGACTCTCCAGCTGTGCCGCGCCCCGCCCCCCCCGCGTCGCTACCGCTGCAGACCCCTGCAAGCCGAGGCGAGGGTCGCCGCCAATGTTGGAGATCCCTACCAGTCGAGGCGAGTGTCGCAGACGGTGATGTAGACCCCCCCACCCCCGGTGCAGCGGAGCAGGTCTCGGTTGCTGCTGCAGTTTCCCTTGCCGTGCTGGGAGGGTCTCAAGCCATTCCGCCCTCCCTTCCCTTCCCTTGCTCCAGGCCTTACAAGCCGTGCTGCGCCCCATCTCTTCAGCTCGCCGCCGCTGCTCGAGACCACTGGCAGCAGCAGCAGTGAGGCTCGCTGCTGCTGGAGACCCCTGGAAGCCGCAGCGAGTGTCTTCCCCTGTGCCAGGGCCCCTTCCCTTCCCTTGCACCTGGGCTTTCCAGCTGCACCGCGCCTCTTCAACTCGCCTCGCCTCGCGGCTGGAGACCCCCGGCAGGCGAAGTGAGGGTAGCCGCTGCTGCTGGAGATCCCCTCGCGGCAGGGTGAGGATCGCCAGCCGCGCCGCGCCCCCTCCCCTCCGGGACCCGCGGCTGCTGGAGGCCACTGGGAGACCTGGCGAGAGTCTCTGTGCTGCTGGATACCCACGGAAGCCGAGGCGAGGGTTGCTGCTGCTGCTGGATACACACGGGAGCAGAGGCGAGGGTCGCCGCTGCTGCTCCTGGAGAACCCCAGGCAGCCATGGCATGGGTTGCCTCAGCTGTTGTAGACGCCCGGGGTCCGCGTGGAGGGTTGCCTCCACTGCAGGAGAACCCCTAGCAGCCGAGTCCAGGGTCTCCAGCCCTGCCGTGGCCCCTCCCCTTCACTTGTGCCTGGGCTCTCCAGCCAAGCCACGCCCAAACACCTCCCCTAGCCGCAGCTCCTGCAGACCCCTGGCAGCCAAGGCGAGGGTCGCTGCTCCTGCTGGACACCCCCACCCACCCGGCAAGGGTCACCGCTCCTGCTGGAGACCCCCACACACCCCGGCGAGGGTCGCCTCCACTGCTGGAAACCCCCTAGCAGCGGAGGCCAGGGTCTCCAGCCCTGCCGTGACCCCTCCCCTTCACTTGTGCCTGGGCACTCCATCCATAACGCGCCCCCTCCCCTCTCCTAGCCGCAGCTCCTGCAGACCCCTGGCAGCCAAGGCGAGGGTCGCCGCTCCTGCTGGAGACCCCCACACACCCCGGCGAGGGTCGCCTCCAGTGCTGGAAACCCCATTGCAGCCGAGGCCAGGGTCTCCAGCCATGCCGTGGACCCTCCCCTTCACTTGCGCCTGAGCTCTCCAGCCGGGCCCTGCCACCTCGCCTCCCCTAGCCGCAGCTGCTGGAGACCCCTGGCATCTGAAGCGAGGTTCGCTGCTGAGGCTGGTGACCCCCAGCTCCTGAGGCGAGAGTCGCTGCTGCTGATGGAGATCCGCAGGCAGCCGTGGCATAGGTCGCCTCAACTGCAGGAGAGCCCCGGGGTCCACGTCGAGGGTTGCCTCGACTGCTGGAGACCCCCTAGCAGCCAAGGCTAGGGTCTCCAGCCATGCCGTGGCCCCTCCCCTTCACTTGTGCCTGGGCACTCCAGCCAACCCACGCCCAATCCCCTCCCCTAGCCGCAGCTCCTGCAGACCCCTGGCAGCCAAGGGGAGGGTCGCCGCTCCTGCTGGAGACCCCCACCCCCCCCGGCAAGGGTCGCCTCCACTGCTGGAAACCCCCTAGCAGCGGAAGCCAGGGGCTCCAGCCATGCCGTGGCTCCTCCCCTTCACTTGTGCCTGGACACTCCAGCCGTGCCCCTACCCTACCCTCCCCTAGCCGCAGCTGCTGGAGACCCTCGGCAGCCAAGCGGATGTTCACCGCGGCTGCTGGAGACCACCACCCCCCCACGGCGAGGGTCGCCGCTCCTGCTAGAGACCCGCAACCCCCCCCCCAGTCGAGGGTCGCCTCCACTGCTGAGACCCCCTATCAGCCAAGGCCAGGGTCTCCAGCCATGCTGTGACCCCTCCCCTTCACTTGTGCCTGGGCACTCCTGCCATGCCACGCCCAATCCTCTACCCTAGCCGCAGCTCCTGCAGACCCCCGGCAGCCAAGGCGAGGGTCGCCGCTCCTGCTGGAGGCCCCCAACCCCCTCCTGGCGAGGGTCGCCTCCACTGCTGGAAACCCCCTAGCAGCCGAGGCCAGGGTCTCCAGCCATGCCGTGGCCCCTCCACTTCACTTGTGCCTGAGCTCTCCAGCCGTGCCCCGCCACCTCGCCTCCCCTAGCCGCAGCTGCTGGAGACCCCTGGCAGCAGAAGCGAGGTTCGCTGCTGAGGCTGGTGACCCCCAGCACCTGAGGCGAGAGTCGCTGCTGCTGATGGAGATCCGCAGGCAGCCGAGGCGTAGGTCGCCTCAGCTGCAGTAGACCCCCGGGGTCCACCTCGAGGGTCGGCTCCACTGCTGGAGACCCCCCATCAGCCAAGGCCAGGGTCTCCAGCCATGCAGTGGCCCCTCCCCTTCACTTGTGCCTGGGCACTCCAGCCGTGCCCATCCCCTCTTCTCCCCTAGTCGCAGCTGCTGCAGACCCTCGGCAGCCAAGGGGATGTTCACAGCGGTTGCTGGAGACCCCCAACCCCCCCCCCGGCGAGGGTCGCCTCAACTGCTGAGACCCCTAGCAGCCAAGGCCAGGGTCTCCAGCCATGCTGTGACCCCTCCCCTTCACTTGTGCCTGGGCACTCCAGCCGTGCCCCTCCCCTCCCCTCCCCTAGCCGCAGCTCCTGCAGACCCCCGGCAGCCAAGGCGAGGGTCACCGCGGCTGCTGGAGACTCCCAGCAACAAGGTAAGGGTCGCCGCCGAGGCTGGAGATCCCCAGCACCCGAGGCCAAGGTCGCCAATTCCCCTGGAGATCCCGTTGTTGCACAGTTAAGGGCTGTAGGCATGCTGCTCCGCCTCCACTACCCTTGTGCCTGGACTCTCCAGCCGTGCTGCGCCCCCTCCCTCCTGTCTCTGCCGCTGCTGGAGACCCCTGCAAGCCGAGGCATGGGGCGCAGACGATGATGGAGAACCCCCCACCCCCGGTGCAGCGGAGCAAGTCTCTGCTGCTGCTGGAGTTCCCCTTGCAGTGTTGGGAGGGTCTCAAGCCATGCTGTCTTCCCTCCCCTTCCCTTGCTCCAGGCCTTACAAGCCGTGCTGCGCCCCATCTCTTCAGCTCGCCACCGCTGCTGGAGACCACTGGCAGCAGCAGCAGCGAGGCTCGCTGCTGCTGGAGACCACCGGAAGCCGTGGCGAGTGTCTTCCCCTGTGCCAGGGCCCCTCCCCTTCCCTTGCACCTGGGCTTTCCAGCTGCACCGCACCTCTTCAACTCGCCTCGCCTCGCGGCTGGAGACCCCCGGCAGGCGAAGTGAGGGTAGCCGCTGCTGCTGGAGATCCCCTCGCGGCAGGGTGAGGGTCGCCAGCCGCGCCGCGCCCCCTCCCCTCCGGGACCCGCGGCTGCTGGAGGCCCCTGGGAGACCTGGCGAGAGTCTCTGTGCTGCTGGATACCCACGGAAGCCGAGGCGAGGGTTGCCGCTGCTGCTGGATACACACGGGAACAGAGGCGAGGGTCGCCGCTGCTGCTCCTGGAGACCCCCAGGCAGCCATGGCATGGGTTACCTCAGCTGCTGTAGACCCCCGGGGTCAGCGTGGAGGGTTGCCTCCACTGCTGGAGACCCCCTAGCAGCCGAGTCCAGGGTCTCCAGCCCTACCGTGGCCCCTCCCCTTCACTTGTGCCTGGACACTCCAGCCATACCGCGCCCCCTCCCCTCCCCTAGCCGCAGCTCCTGCAGACCCCTGGCAGCCAAGGGGAGGGTCGCCGCTCCTGCTGGAGACCCCCACCTCCCCCTGCAAGGGTCGCCTCCACTGCTGGAAACCCCCTAGCAGCGGAAGCCAGGGGCTCCAGCCATGCCGTGGCCCCTCCCCTTCACTTGTGCCTGGACACTCCAGCCATTCCCCTCCCCTACCCTCCCCTAGCCGCAGCTGCTGGAGACCCTCGACAGCCAAGCGGATGTTCACCACGGCTGCTGGAGACCCCCACCCCCCCACGGCGAGGGTCGCCGCTCCTGCTAGAGACCCGCAACCCCCCCCCCCCGGCGAGGGTCGCCTCCACTGCTGAGACCCCCTATCAGCCAAGACCAGGGTCTCCAGCCATGCCGTGGCCCCTCCCCTTCACTTGTGCCTGGGCACTCCAGCCAAGCCACGCCCCCTCCCCTCCCCTAGCCGCAGCTCCTGCAGACCCCTGGCAGCCAAGGCGAGGGTCGCCGCTCCTGCTGGAGACCCCCACAACCCTTCCCCGGCGAGGGTCGCCTCCACTGCTGGAAACCACCTAGCAGCCGAGGCCAGGGTCTCCAGCCATGCCGTGGCCCCTCCACTTCACTTGTGCCTGAGTTCTCCAGCCGTTCACCGCTGCCTCGCCCCTCCCCTAGCGGCAGCTGCTGGAGACCCCTGGAAGCCGAAGCGAAGTTCGCTGCTTCGGCTGGTGACCCCCAGCACCTGAGGCGAGAGTCGCTGCTGCTGATGGAGATCCGCAGGCAGCCGTGGCCTGGGTCGCTTCAGCTGCAGTAGACCCCCGGGGTCCGCGTGGAGGGTCGCCTCCACTGCTGGAGACCTCCTATCAGCCAAGGCCAGGGTCTCCAGCCATGCCGTGGCCCCTCCCCTTCACTTGTGCCTGAGTTCTCCAGCCGTTCACCGCTGCCTCGCCCCTCCCCTAGCCGCAGCTGCTGGAGACCCCTGGAAGCCGAAGCGAAGTTCGCTGCTTCGGCTGGTGACCCCCAGCACCTGAGGCGAGAGTCGCTGCTGCTGATGGAGATCCGCAGGCAGCCGTGGCCTGGGTCGCTTCAGCTGCAGTAGACCCCCGGGGTCCGCGTGGAGGGTCGCCTCCACTGCTGGAGACCTCCTATCAGCCAAGGCCAGGGTCTCCAGCCATGCCGTGTCCCCTCCCCTTCACTTGTGCCTGGGCACTCCAGCCGTGCCCCTCCCCTCCCCTCCCCTAGTCGCAGCTGCTGGAGAGCCACGGCAGCCAAGACGATGTTCACCGCGGCTGCTGGAGACCCCCACCCCCCCCGGCGAGGGTCGCCGCCGCTGCTGGAGATCCCCAAAACCCCCTGGCGAGGGTCGCCTCCACTGCTAGACCCTCTATCAGCCAAGGCCAGGGTCTCCAGCCATGCCGTGGCCCCTCCCCTTCACTTGTGCCTGGGCACTCCTGCCATGCCATGCCCAATCCCCTCCCCTAGCCGCAGCTCCTGCAGACCCCCGGCGTCCACGTCGAGGGTCGCCTCCACTGCTGGAGACCCCCTATCAGCCAAGGCCAGGGTCTCCAGCCATGCGGTGGTCCCTCCCCTTCACTTGTGCCTGGGCACTCCAGCCGTGCCCCTCCTATCCAGTACCCTAGTCGCAGCTACTGGAGACCCCCGGCAGCCAAGAGGATGTTCCCCGCGGCTGCTGGAGACACCGACCCCCCCCCCCCGCGAGTGTCGCCTCCACTGCTGAGACCCCCTATCAGCCAAGGCCAGGGTCTCCTGCCATGCCGTGGACCCTCCCCTTCACTTTTGCCTGGGCACTCCTGCCATGCCACGCCCAATCAGAACCCTAGCCGCAGCTCGTGCAGACCCCCGGCAGCCAAGGCGAGGGTCACCGCGGCTGCTGGAGACACCCAGCACCAAGGCGAGGGTCGCCACCGCGGCTGGAGATCCCCTGCACCCGAGGCCAAGGTCGCCAATTCCCCTGGAGATCCCGTTGTGGCACAGCTAAGGGCTGTAGGCATGCTGCTCCGCCTCCACTACCCTTGTGCCTGGACTCTCCAGTAGCCGTGCCACGCCCCCTCCCCTCCCCTAGCCGCAGCTCCTGCAGACCCCTGGCAGCCAAGGCGAGGGTCGCCGCTCCTGCTGGAGACCACCACCCCCCCTCGGCGAGGGTCGCCGCTCCTGCTGGAGACCCCCAACCCGCCCCGGCGAGGGTCGCCTCCACTGCTGGAAACCCCCTAGCAGCCGAGGCCAGGGGCTTCAGCCATGCCGTGACCCCTCCCCTTCACTTGTGCCTGAGCTCTCCAGCCGTACCCCGCCACCTCGCCTCCCCTGCCACAGCTGCTGGAGACCCCTGAGAGCCGAAGCGAGTTTCGCTGCTGAGCCTGGTGACCCCCAGCACCTGAGGCGAGAGTTGCTGCTGCTGATGGAAATCCGCAGGCAGCCGTGGCCGGGGTCGCCTCAGCTGCAGTAGACCCCCGGGGTCCACGTCGAGGGTCGCCTCCACTGCTGGAGACCCCATATCAGCCAAGGCCAGGGTCTCCAGCCATGCCGTGGCCCCTCCCCTTCACTTGTGCCTGGGCACTCCAGCCGTGCCCCTACCCTCCCCTCCCCTAGTCGCAGCTGCTGGAGACCCCCGGCAGCCAAGGCGATGTTCACCGCCGCTGCTGGAGACCCCCAGCATCCGAGGCCAAGATCGCCAATTCCCCTGGAGATCCCCTTGTGGCGCAGCTATGGGCTGTAGCCATGTTGCTCCGCCTCCACTACCCTTGTGCCTGGACTCTCCAGCCGTGCCGCGCCCCACCCTCCCGTCTCTGCCGCTGCAGACCCCTGCAAGCCGAGGCGAGGGTCGCCGCCACTGTTGGAGATCCCTACCAGCCGAGGCGAGGGGCGCAGACGGTGATGGAGACCCCCCCACCCCCGGTGCAGCGGAGCAGGTCTCTGCTGCTGCTGGAGTTCCCTTTGCAGTGCTGCGAGGGTCTCAAGCCATGCCGCCCTCCCTCCCCTTCCCTTGCTCCAGGCCTTACAAGCCGTGCTGCGCCCCATCTCTTCAGCTCGCCACCGCTGCTGGAGACCACTGGCAGCAGCAACAGCGAGGCTCGCTGCTGCTGGAGACCACCGGAAGCCGTGGCGAATGTCTTCCGCTGTGCCAGGGCCCCTTCCCTTCCCTTGCACCTGGGCTTTCCAGCTGCACCGCGCCTCTTCAACTCGCCTCGCCTCGCGGCTGGAGAACCCAGGCAGGCGAAGTGAGGGTAGCCGCTGCTGCTGGAGATCCCCTCGCGGCAGGGTGAGGGTCGCCAGCCGCGCCGCGCCCCCTCCCCTCCGGGACCCGCGGCTGCTGGAGGCCCCTGGGAGCCCTGGCGAGAGTCTCTGTGCTGCTGGATACCCACGGAAGCCGAGGCGAGGGTTGCCGCTGCTGCTGGATACCCACGGGAGCAGAGGCGAGGGTCGCCGCTGCTGCTCCTGGAGACCCCAAGGCAGCCATGGCATGGGTTGCCTCAGCTGCAGTAGACCCCCGGGGTCCGCGTGGATGGTTGCCTCCACTGCTGGAGACCCCCTATCAGCCAAGGCCAGGGTCTCCAGCCATGCCATGGCCCCTCCCCTTCACTTGTGCCTGGGCACTCCAGCCGTGCCCCTCCCCTCCCCTCCCCTAGTCGCAGCTGCTGGAGACCCCCGGCAGCCAAGACGATATTCACCGCGGCTACTGGAGACCCCAAACCCCCCCCCCGGCGAGGGTCGTCGCTCCTGCTGGAGACCCCCAACCCGCCCCGGCGAGGGTCGCCTCCACTGCTGAAAACTCCCTAGCAGCCAAGGCCAAGGTCTCCAGCCATGCCGTGACCCCTCCCCTTCACTTGTGCCTCGGCACTCCAATCATACCGCGCCCCCTCCCCTCCCCTAGCCGCAGCTCCTGCAGACCCCTGGCAGCCAAGGCGAGGGTCGCCGCTCCTGCTGGAGACCCCCAACCCGCCCCGGCGAGGGTCGCCTCCACTGCTGAAAACTCCCTAGCAGCCAAGGCCAGGGTCTCCAGCCATGCCGTGGCCCCTCCCCTTCACTTGTCCCTGGCACTCCAGCCGTGCCCCTCCCCTTCTCTCCACTAGTCGCAGCTGCTGGAGACCCCTGGCAGATAAGAGGATGTTCACTGCGGCTGCTGGAGACACCGACCCCCCACCGGCGAGTGTCGCCTCCACTGCTGAGACCCCCTATCAGCCAAGGCCAGTGTCTCCAGCCATGCCGTGGCCCCTCCCCTTCACTTCTGCCTGGGCACTCCAGCCATGCCACGCCCAATCCCCTACCCTAGCCGCAGCTGCTGCAGACCCCTGGCAGCCAAGGCGAGGGTCGCCGCTCCTGCTGGAGACCCCCAACCCCCTCCCGGCGAGGGTCGCCTCCACTGCTGGAAACCCCCTAGCAGCGGAGGCCAGGGTCTCCAGCCATGCCGTGGCCCCTCCCCTTCACTTGTGCCTGGACACTCCAGCCGTGCCCCTCCCCTCCCCTCCCCTAGTCGCAGCTGCTGGATACGCTCCGCAGCCAAGCCGAGGGTCACCGCGGCTGCTGGAGACTCCCAGCACCAAGGCGAGGGTCGCCGCCGCGGCTGGAGATCCCCGGCACCCTAGGCCAAGGTCGCCAAATCCCCTGGAGATCCCATTGTGGCACAGCTAAGGGCTGTAGGCATGCTGCTCCGCCTCCACTACCCTTGTGCCTGGACTCTCCAGTAGCCATCCGCGCCCATTCAACTCCCCTAGCCGCAGCTCCTGCAGACCCCTGGCAGCCAAGGCGAGGGTCGCCGCTCCTGCTGAAGGCCACCACCCCCCCCGGCGAGGGTCGCCGCTCCTGCTGGAGACCCCCAAACCCCCGGCGAGGGTCGCCTCCACTGCTGGAAACCCCCTAGCAGCCGAGGCCAGGGGCTCCAGCCCTGCCGTGACCCCTCCCCTTCACTTGTGCCTGGGCACTCCAGCCAAGCCACGCCCCCTCCTCTCCCCTAGCCGCAGCTCCTGCAGACCCCCGGCAGCCAAGAGGATGTTCACCGCAGCTGCTGGAGACACCCACCCCCCCCCCCGGCGAGGGTTGCCTCCACTGCTGAGACCCCCTATCAGCCAAGGCCAGGGTCTCCAGCCATGCCGTGGCCCCTCCCCTTCACTTCTGCCTGGGCACTCCAGCCATGTCATTCCCAATCCCCTACCCTAGCCGCAGCTCCTGCAGACCCCTGGCAGCCAAGGCGAGGGTCGCCGCTCCTGCTGGAGACCCCCACAACCCTCCCCCGGCGAGGGTCGCCTCTACTGCTGGAAACCCCCTAGCAGCCGAGGCCAGGGTCTCCAGCCATGCCGTGGCCCCTCCCCTTCACTTGCGCCTGAGCTCTCCAGCCGTGCCCCACCACCTCGAGCCTCCCCTAGCCGCAGCTGCTGGAGACCCCTGGCAGCCGAAGCGAGGTTCGCTGCTTCGGCTGGTGGCCCCCAGCACCTGAGGCGAGAGTCGCTGCTGCTGATGGAGATCCCCAGGCAGCCGTGGCGTAGGTCGCCTCAGCTGCAGGAGACCCCCGTGGTCCACGTCGAGGGTCGCCTCCACTGCTGGAGACCCCCTATCAGCCAAGACCAGGGTCTCCAGCCATGCCGTGGACCCTCCCCATCACTTGTGCCTGGGCACTCCAGCCGTGCCCCTCCCCTCCCCTCCCCTAGTCGCAGGTGCTGGAGACCCCCGGCAGCCAAGACGAGGGTCACCGCGGCTGCTGGAGACTCCCAGCACCAAGGCGAGGGTCGCCGCCGTGGCTGGAGATCCCCAGCACCTGAGGCCAAGGTCGCCAATTCCCCTGGAGATCCCGTTGTTGCACAGCTAAGGGCTGTAGGCATGCTGCTCCGCCTCCACCACCCTTGTGCCTGGACTCTCCAGTAGCCGTGCCGCGCCCCCTCCATTCCCCTAGCCGCAGCTCCTGCAGACCCCTGGCAGCCAAGGCGAGGGTCGCCGCTCCTGCTGGAGACCACCACCCCCCCCGGCGAGGGTCGCCGCTCCTGCTGGAGACCCCTACCCCCGGGGCGAGGGTCGCCTCCACTGCTGGAAACCCCCTAGCAGCCGAGGCCAGGGGCTCCAGCCCTGCCATGACCCCTCCCCTTCACTTGTGCCTGGGCACTCCAGCCATGCCGCACCCCCTCCTCTCCCCTAGCCGCAGCTCCTGCAGACCCCTGGCAGCCAAGGAGAGGGTCGCCACTCCTCCTGGAGACCCCCAAATCGCCCCGGCGAGGGTCGCCTCCACTGCTGGTAACCCCCTAGCAGCGGTCTCCAGGGTCTCCAGCCATGCCGTGGCCCCTCCCCTTCACTTGCGCCTGAGCTCTCCAGCCATGCCCTGCCACCTCGCCTCCCCAGCGGCAGCTGCTGGAAACCCCTGGCAGCTGAAGCGAGGTTGGCTGCTTCGGCTGGTGACCCCCAGGACCTGAGGCGAGAGTCGCTGCTGCTGATGGAGTTCCGCAGGCAGCCGTGGCCTGGGTCGCCTCAGCTGCAGGAGACCCCCGGGCTCCACGTCGAGGGTCGCCTCCACTGCTGGAGACCCCCTAGCAGCCAAGGCCAGGGTCTCCAGCCATGCCGTGGCCCCTCCCCTTCACTTGTGCCTGGGCACTCCTGCCATGCCACGCCCAATCCCCTCCCATAGCCGCAGCTCCTGCAGAACCCCGGCAGCCAAGGCGAGGGTCACCGCGGCTGCTGGAGACTCCCAGCAACAAGGCAAGGGTCGCCGCTGCGGCAAGAGATCCCCAGCACCCTAGGCCAAGGTCGCCAATTCCCCTGGAGATCCCGTTGTTGCACAGTTAAGGGCTGTAGGCATGCTGCTCCGCCTCCACTACCCTTGTGCCTGGACTCTCCAGCCGTGCCGCGCCCCCTCCCTCCTGTCTCTGCCGCTGCTGGAGACCCCTGCAAGCCGAGGCGAGGGTCGCCAATGCTAATGGAGAACCCCCCACCCCCGGTGCAGCGGAGCAAGTCTCTGCTGCTGCTGGAGTTCCCTTTGCAGTGCTGGGAGGGTCTCAAGCCATGCTGTCCTCCCTCCCCTTCCCTTGCTCCAGGACTTACAAGCCGTGCTGCGCCCCATCTCTTCAGCTCGCCACCGCTGCTGGAAACCCCCTAGCAGCCTAGGCCAGGGTCTCCGGCCATGCCGTGGCCCCTCCTCTTCACTTGCGCCTGAGGTCTCCAGCCGTGCCGCGCCACCTCGCCTCCCTTAGCCACAGCTGCTCGAGACCCCTGGCAGCCGAAGCGAGGTACGCTGCTGAGGCTGGTGACCCCCAGCACCTGAGGCGAGAGTCGCTGCTGCTGATGGAGATCCCCAGGCAGCCGTGGAGTAGGTCGCCTCAGCTGCAGGAGACCCCCGGGGTCCACGTCGAGGGTTGCCTCCACTGCTGGAGACCCCCTATCAGCCAAGGCCAGGGTCTCCAGCCATGCCGTGGCCCCTCCCCTTCACTTGTGCCTGGGCACTCCAGCCATGCCACGCCCAATCCCCTCCCCTAGCCGCAGCTCCTGCAGACCCCTCGCAGCCAAGAGGATGTTCACCGCGGCTGCTGGAGACACCGACCCCCTCCCGGCGAGGGTCGCCTCCACTGCTGAGACCCCCTATCAGCCAAGGCCAGTGTCTCCAGCCATGCCGTGGCCCCTCCCCTTCACTTCTGCCTGGGCACTCCAGCCATGCCACGCCCAATCCCCTACCCTAGCCGCAGCTGCTGCAGACCCCTGGCAGCCAAGGCGAGGGTCGCCGCTTCTGCTGGAGACCCCCAACCCCCTCCCGGCGAGGGTGGCCTCCACTGCTGGAAACCCCCTAGCAGCGGAGGCCAGGGTCTCCAGCCATGCCTTGGCCCCTCCCCTTCACTTGTGCCAGGACACTCCAGCCGTTACCCTCCCCTCCCCTCCCCTAGTCGCAGCTGCTGGAGACCCTCGGCAGCCAAGGGGATGATCACCGCGGCTGCTGGAGACCACCACCCCCCTACGGCGAGGATCGCCGCTCCTGCTAGAGACCCCCAACACCCCCCCGGCGAGGGTCGCCTCCACTGCTGAGACCCCCTATCAGCCAAGGCCAGGGTCTCCAGCCATGCCGTGGCCCAATCCCCTTCACTTTTGCCTGGGCACTCCTGCCATGCCACGCCCAATCCCCTCCCCTAGCCGCAGCTCCTGCAGACCCCCGGCAGCCAAGGCGAGGGTCACCGTGGCTGCTCGAGACTCCCAGCACCAAGGCGAGTGTTGCCGCCGCTGCTGGAGATCCCCAGCACCCGACCACAAGGTCGCCAATTCCCCTGGAAATCCAGTTGTGGCACAGCTAAGGGCTGTAGGCATGTGCTCCGCCTCCACTACCCTTGTGCCTGGACTCTCCAGTAGCCGTGCTGCGCCCCCTCCCCTCCCCTAGCCCCAGCTCCTGCAGACCCCAGGCAGAAAAGGCGAGGGTCGCCGCTCCTGCTGGAGACCACCACCCCCCCCCGGCGAGGGTCGCCGCTCCTGCTGGAGACCCCCAACCCCCCCGGCGAGGGTCGCCTCCACTGCTGGAAACCCCCTAGCAGCCGAGGCCAGGGTCTCCAGCCATGCCGTGGCCCCTTCCCTTCACTTGCGCCTGAGCTCTCCAGCCGTTCCCCGCCACCTAGCCTCCCCTAGCCGCAGCTGCTGGAGACCCCTGGCAGCCGAAGCGAGGTTCGCTGCTGAGGCTGGTGACCCCCAGCACCTGATGCGAGAGTCGCTGCTGCTGATGGAGATCCGCAGGCAGCCGTGGCCTGGGTCGTCTCAGCTGCAGGAGACCCCCGGGGTCCACGTAGAGGGTCGCCTCCACTGCTGGAGACCCCCTATCAGCCAAGGCCAGGGTCTCCAGCCATGCCGTGGCCCCTCCCCTTCACTTGTGCCTGGACACTCCAGCCGTGCCCATCAGCTCCCCTCCCCTAGTCGCAGCTGCTGGAGACCCTCGGCAGCCAAGGGGATGTTCACCGCGGCTGCTGGAGACCCCCACCCCCCACGGCGAGGGTCGACGCCGCACCTGCTAGAGACGCCCAACCCCCCCTCCCGGCGAGGGTCGCCTCCACTGCTCAGACCCCCTAGCAGCCAAGGCCAGGTTCTAAAGCCATGCCGTGGCCCCTCCCCTTCCCTTGTGCCTGGGCACTCCAGCCATGCCAAGCCCAATCCCCTCCCCTAGCCGCAGCTCCTGCAGACCCCTGGCAGCCAAGGCGAGGGTCGCCGCTCCTGCTGGAGACCACCACCAACCCAAGGCGAAGGTCGCCTCCACTGCTGGAAACCCCCTAGCAGCCTAGGCCAGGGTCTCCAGCCATGCCGTGACCCCTCCCCTTCACCTGTGCCTGGGCACTCCAGCCATACCGTGCCCCCTCCTCTCCCCTAGCCGCAGCTCCTGCAGACCCCCGGCAGCCAAAAGGATGTTCACCGCGGCTGCTGGAGACACCCACCCCCCCCTCGTCGAGGGTCGCCTCCACTGCTGAGACCCCCTATCAGCCAAGGCCAGGGTCTCCAGCCATGCCGTGGCCACTCCCCTTCACTTGTGCCTTGGCACTCCAGCCATGCCACGCAAAATCCCCTACCCTAGCCGCAGCTCCTGCAGACCCCTGGAAGCTAAGGCGAGGGTCGCCGCTCCTTCTGGAGACCCCCAACCCCCTTCCAGGCGAGGGTCGCCTCCACTGCTGGAAACCCCCTAGCAGCGGAGGCCAGGGTCTCCAGCCATGCCGTGGCCCCTCCCCTTCACTTGTGCCTGGACACTCCAGCCGTGCCCCTCCCCTCCCCTCCCCTAGCCGCAGCTGCTGGAGACCCTCGGCAGCCAAGGGGATGTTCACCGCAGCTGCTGGAGACCCCCACCCCCCCACGGCGAGGGTCGCCGCTCCTGCTAGAGACCCGCAACCCCCCCCCCGTCTAGGGTCGCCTCCACTGCTGGGACCCCCTATCAGCCAAGGCCAGGGTCTCCAGCCATGCCGTGGCCCCTCCCCTTCACTTGTGCCTGGGCACTCCTGCCATGCCACGCCCAATCCCCTCCCCTAGCCGCAGCTCCTGCAGACCCCTGGCCACCAATGCGAGGGTCGCCGCTCCTGCTGGAGGCCCCCAAACCCTCCTGGCGAGGGTCGCCTCCACTGCTGGAAACCCCCTAGTAGCCGAGGCCAGGTTCTCCAGCCATGCCGTGGCGCCTCCCCTTCACTTGCGCCTGAGCTCTCCCGACGTGCCTCACCACCTCGCCTCCCCTAGCCGCAGCTGCTGGAGACCCCTGGCAGCCGAAGCGAGGTTCGCTGCTGAGGCTGGTGACCCCCAGCACCTGAGGCTAGAGTCGCTGCTGCTGATGGAGATCCCCAGGCAGCCGTGGCGTAGGTCGCCTCAGCTGCAGGAGACCACCGGGGTCCACCTCGAGGGTCGGCTCCACTGCTGAGAACCCCTATCAGCCAAGACCAGGGTCTCCAGCCATGCCGTGGCCCCTCCCCTTCACTTGTGCCTGGACACTCCAGCCGTGCCCCTCCCCTCCCCTCCCCTAGTCGCAGCTCCTGGAGACCCTCGGCAGCCAAGGGGATGTTCACTGCGGCTGCTGGAGACCTCCAACCCCATCCCCCGGCGAGGGTCGCCTCCACTGCTGAGACCCCCTATCAGCCAAGGCCAGGGTCTCCAGCCATGCCGTGGCCCCTCCCCTTCACTTGTGCCTGGGCACTCCAGCCATGCCACGCCCAATCCCCTCCCCTAGCCGCAGCTCCTGCAGACCCCCGGCAGCCAAGGCGAGGGTCACCGCGGCTGCTGGAGATCCCCAGCACCCGAGGCCAAGGTCGCCAATTCCCCTGGAGATCCCCTTGTGGCACAGCTAAGGGCTGTAGGCATGCTGCTCCGCCTCCACTACCCTTGTGCCTGGACTCTCCAGCAGCCGTGCCGCGCCCCTCCCCACCCCTAGCAACAGCTGCTAAAGACCCCCGGCAGCCAAGGCGAGTGTCACCGCGGCTGCTGGAGACCCCCAGCACCCGAGGCCAAGGTCGCCAATTCCCCTGGAGATCCCCTTGTGGCGCAGCTATGGGCTGTAACCATGCCGCTCCGCCTCACTACTCTTGTGCCTGGACTCTGCAGCCGTGCTGCGCCCCCTCCCCTCCCCTAGCCGCAGCTCCTGCAGACCCCTGGCAGCCAAGGCGAGGGTCGCCGCTCCTGCTGGAGACCACCACCCCCACCCTGCGAGGGTCGCCGCTCCTGCTGGAGACCCCCAATCCCCCCGGCGAGGGTCGCATCCACTGCTGGAAACCCCCTAGCAGCCGAGGCCAGGGGCTCCAGCCCTGCCGTGACCCCTCCCCTTCACTTGTGCCTGGGCACTCCAGCTATACCGCGCCCCCTCCTCTCCCCTAGCCGCAGCTGCTGCAGACCCCTGGCCACCAAGGCGAGGGTCGCCGCTCCTCCTGGAGACCCCCAAACCGCCCCGGCAAGGGTCGCCTCCACTGCTGGAAACCCCCTAGCAGCGGTCTCCAGGGTCTCCAGCCATGCCGTGGCCCCTCCCCTTCACTTGCGCCTGAGCTCTCCAGCCGTGCCTCGCCACCTCGCCTCCCCTAGCCACAGCTGCTGGAGACCACTGGCAGCCGAAGCGAGGTTCGCTGCTTCGGCTGGTGACCCCCAGCACCTGAGGCGAGAGTCGCTGCTGCTGATGGAGATCCGCAGGCAGCCGTGGCGTAGGTCGCCTCAGCTGCAGTAGACCCCCGGGGTCCGCGTGGAGGGTCGCCTCCACTGCTGGAGACCCCCTATCAGCCAAGGCCAGGGTCTCCAGCCATGCCGTGGCCCCTCCCCTTCACTTGTGCCTGGGCACTCCAGCCGTGCCCCTCCCCTCCCCTCCCCTAGTCGCAGCTGCTGGAGACCCCCCGCAGCCAAGACGATGTTCACCGCGGCTGCTGGAGACCCCCACCCCCCCGGCGAGGGTCGCCGCCTCAGCTAGAGATCCCCAACACCCCCAGCGAGGGTATCCTCCACTGCTAGACCCTCTATCAGCCAAGGCCAGGGTCTCCAGCCATGCCGTGGCCCCTCCCCTACACTTGTGCCTGGGCACTCCAGCCATGCCAATCCCAATCCCCTACCCTAGCCGCAGCTCCTGCAGACCCCTGGCAGCCAAGACGAGGGTCACCGCGGTTGCTGGAGACTCCCAGCACCAAGGCGAGGGTCGCCGCCGCGGCTGGAGATCCCCAGCACCCCAGCCCAAGGTCGCCAATTCCCCTGGAGATCCCGTTGTGGCACAGCTAAGGGCTGTAGGCATGCTGCTCAGCCTCCACTAACCTTGTGCCTGCACTCTCCAGTAGCCGTGCTGAGCCCCCTCCCCTCCCCTAGCCGCAGCTCCTGCAGACCCCGGGAAGCCAAGGTGAGGTTCGCTGCTCCTGCTGAAGACTACCACCCCCCCCCCGGCGAGGGTCGCCGCTCCTGCTGGAGACCACAACCCCCCCGCGGCGAGGGTCGCCACTCCTGCTGGAGACCCCCAACCAGCCCCGGCGAGGGTCTCCAGCCACTGCTGGAAACCCCCTAGCAGCCGAGGACAGGGGCTCCAGCCATGCCGTGGCCCCTCCCCTTCACTTGCGCCTGAGCTCTCCAGCTGTTCACCGCCACCTCGCCTCCCCTAGCCACAGGTGCTTGAGACCCCTGGCAGCCGAAGCGAGGTTCGCTGCTTCGGCTGGTGACCCCCAGCACCTGAGGCGAGAGTCACTGCTGCTGATGGAAATTCGCAGGCAGCCGTGGCCTGGGTCGCCTCAGCTGCAGGAGATCCCCGGAGTCCACGTCGAGGGTCGCCTCCACTGCTGGAGACCCCCTATCTGCCAAGGCCAGGGTGTCCAGCCATGTGGTGGCCCCTCCCCTTCACTTGTGCCTGGGCACTCCAGCCGTGCCCCTCCCCTTCTCTCCCCTAGTCGCAGCTGCTAGAGACCCCCGGCAGCCAAGAGGATGTTCACCGCGGCTGCTGGAGACACCCACTCCCCCCCAGCGAGGGTCGACGCCGCTGCTGGAGATCCCCAACACCCCCTGGCGAGGGTCGCCACCACTGCTAGACCCTCTATCAGCCAAGGCCAGGGTCTCCAGCCATGCCGTGGCTCCTCCACTTCACTTGTGCCTGTGCACACCAGCCATGCCACGCCCAATCCCCTCCCCTAGCCGCAGCTCCTGCAGACCCCCGGCAGCCAAGACGAGGGTCACCGCGGCTGCTGGAGACTCCCAGCACCAAGGCGAGGGTCGCCGCCGCGGCTGGAGATCCCCAGCACCCGAGGCCAAGGTCGCCAATTGCCCTGGAGATCCCGTTGTGGCACAGCTAAGGGCTGTAGGCATGCTGCTCCGCCTCCACTACCCTTGTGCCTGGACTCTGCAGCCGTGCCGCGCCCCCTCCCCTCCCCTAGCCGCAGCTCCTGCAGACCCCTGGCAGCCAAGGCGAGGTTCGCTGCTTCGGCTGGTGGCCCCCAGCACCTGAGGCGAGAGTCGCTGCTGCTGATGGAGATCCCCAGGCAGCCGTGGCGTAGGTCGCCTCAGCTGCAGGAGACCCCCGTGGTCCACGTCGAGGGTCGCCTCCACTGCTGGAGACCCCCTATCAGCCAAGACCAGGGTCTCCAGCCATGCCGTGGACCCTCCCCATCACTTGTGCCTGGGCACTCCAGCCGTGCCCCTCCCCTCCCCTCCCCTAGTCGCAGGTGCTGGAGACCCCCGGCAGCCAAGACGAGGGTCACCGCGGCTGCTGGAGACTCCCAGCACCAAGGCGAGGGTCGCCGCCGTGGCTGGAGATCCCCAGCACCTGAGGCCAAGGTCGCCAATTCCCCTGGAGATCCCGTTGTTGCACAGCTAAGGGCTGTAGGCATGCTGCTCCGCCTCCACCACCCTTGTGCCTGGACTCTCCAGTAGCCGTGCCGCGCCCCCTCCATTCCCCTAGCCGCAGCTCCTGCAGACCCCTGGCAGCCAAGGCGAGGGTCGCCGCTCCTGCTGGAGACCACCACCCCCCCCGGCGAGGGTCGCCGCTCCTGCTGGAGACCCCTACCCCCGGGGCGAGGGTCGCCTCCACTGCTGGAAACCCCCTAGCAGCCGAGGCCAGGGGCTCCAGCCCTGCCATGACCCCTCCCCTTCACTTGTGCCTGGGCACTCCAGCCATACCGCACCCCCTCCTCTCCCCTAGCCGCAGCTCCTGCAGACCCCTGGCAGCCAAGGAGAGGGTCGCCACTCCTCCTGGAGACCCCCAAATCGCCCCGGCGAGGGTCGCCTCCACTGCTGGTAACCCCCTAGCAGCGGTCTCCAGGGTCTCCAGCCATGCCGTGGCCCCTCCCCTTCACTTGCGCCTGAGCTCTCCAGCCATGCCCTGCCACCTCGCCTCCCCAGCGGCAGCTGCTGGAAACCCCTGGCAGCTGAAGCGAGGTTGGCTGCTTCGGCTGGTGACCCCCAGGACCTGAGGCGAGAGTCGCTGCTGCTGATGGAGTTCCGCAGGCAGCCGTGGCCTGGGTCGCCTCAGCTGCAGGAGACCCCCGGGCTCCACGTCGAGGGTCGCCTCCACTGCTGGAGACCCCCTAGCAGCCAAGGCCAGGGTCTCCAGCCATGCCGTGGCTCCTCCCCTTCACTTGTGCCTGGGCACTCCTGCCATGCCACGCCCAATCCCCTCCCATAGCCGCAGCTCCTGCAGAACCCCGGCAGCCAAGGCGAGGGTCACCGCGGCTGCTGGAGACTCCCAGCAACAAGGCAAGGGTCGCCGCTGCGGCAAGAGATCCCCAGCACCCTAGGCCAAGGTCGCCAATTCCCCTGGAGATCCCGTTGTTGCACAGTTAAGGGCTGTAGGCATGCTGCTCCGCCTCCACTACCCTTGTGCCTGGACTCTCCAGCCGTGCCGCGCCCCCTCCCTCCTGTCTCTGCCGCTGCTGGAGACCCCTGCAAGCCGAGGCGAGGGTCGCCAATGCTAATGGAGAACCCCCCACCCCCGGTGCAGCGGAGCAAGTCTCTGCTGCTGCTGGAGTTCCCTTTGCAGTGCTGGGAGGGTCTCAAGCCATGCTGTCCTCCCTCCCCTTCCCTTGCTCCAGGACTTACAAGCCGTGCTGCGCCCCATCTCTTCAGCTCGCCACCGCTGCTGGAAACCCCCTAGCAGCCTAGGCCAGGGTCTCCGGCCATGCCGTGGCCCCTCCTCTTCACTTGCGCCTGAGGTCTCCAGCCGTGCCGCGCCACCTCGCCTCCCTTAGCCACAGCTGCTCGAGACCCCTGGCAGCCGAAGCGAGGTACGCTGCTGAGGCTGGTGACCCCCAGCACCTGAGGCGAGAGTCGCTGCTGCTGATGGAGATCCCCAGGCAGCCGTGGAGTAGGTCGCCTCAGCTGCAGGAGACCCCCGGGGTCCACGTCGAGGGTTGCCTCCACTGCTGGAGACCCCCTATCAGCCAAGGCCAGGGTCTCCAGCCATGCCGTGGCCCCTCCCCTTCACTTGTGCCTGGGCACTCCAGCCATGCCACGCCCAATCCCCTCCCCTAGCCGCAGCTCCTGCAGACCCCTCGCAGCCAAGAGGATGTTCACCGCGGCTGCTGGAGACACCGACCCCCTCCCGGCGAGGGTCGCCTCCACTGCTGAGACCCCCTATCAGCCAAGGCCAGTGTCTCCAGCCATGCCGTGGCCCCTCCCCTTCACTTCTGCCTGGGCACTCCAGCCATGCCACGCCCAATCCCCTACCCTAGCCGCAGCTGCTGCAGACCCCTGGCAGCCAAGGCGAGGGTCGCCGCTTCTGCTGGAGACCCCCAACCCCCTCCCGGCGAGGGTGGCCTCCACTGCTGGAAACCCCCTAGCAGCGGAGGCCAGGGTCTCCAGCCATGCCTTGGCCCCTCCCCTTCACTTGTGCCAGGACACTCCAGCCGTTACCCTCCCCTCCCCTCCCCTAGTCGCAGCTGCTGGAGACCCTCGGCAGCCAAGGGGATGATCACCGCGGCTGCTGGAGACCACCACCCCCCTACGGCGAGGATCGCCGCTCCTGCTAGAGACCCCCAACACCCCCCCGGCGAGGGTCGCCTCCACTGCTGAGACCCCCTATCAGCCAAGGCCAGGGTCTCCAGCCATGCCGTGGCCCAATCCCCTTCACTTTTGCCTGGGCACTCCTGCCATGCCACGTCCAATCCCCTCCCCTAGCCGCAGCTCCTGCAGACCCCCGGCAGCCAAGGCGAGGGTCACCGTGGCTGCTCGAGACTCCCAGCACCAAGGCGAGTGTTGCCGCCGCTGCTGGAGATCCCCAGCACCCGACCACAAGGTCGCCAATTCCCCTGGAAATCCAGTTGTGGCACAGCTAAGGGCTGTAGGCATGTGCTCCGCCTCCACTACCCTTGTGCCTGGACTCTCCAGTAGCCGTGCTGCGCCCCCTCCCCTCCCCTAGCCCCAGCTCCTGCAGACCCCAGGCAGAAAAGGCGAGGGTCGCCGCTCCTGCTGGAGACCACCACCCCCCCCCGGCGAGGGTCGCCGCTCCTGCTGGAGACCCCCAACCCCCCCGGCGAGGGTCGCCTCCACTGCTGGAAACCCCCTAGCAGCCGAGGCCAGGGTCTCCAGCCATGCCGTGGCCCCTCCCCTTCACTTGCGCCTGAGCTCTCCAGCCGTTCCCCGCCACCTAGCCTCCCCTAGCCGCAGCTGCTGGAGACCCCTGGCAGCCAAAGCGAGGTTCGCTGCTGAGGCTGGTGACCCCCAGCACCTGATGCGAGAGTCGCTGCTGCTGATGGAGATCCGCAGGCAGCCGTGGCCTGGGTCGTCTCAGCTGCAGGAGACCCCCGGGGTCCACGTAGAGGGTCGCCTCCACTGCTGGAGACCCCCTATCAGCCAAGGCCAGGGTCTCCAGCCATGCCGTGGCCCCTCCCCTTCACTTGTGCCTGGACACTCCAGCCGTGCCCATCAGCTCCCCTCCCCTAGTCGCAGCTGCTGGAGACCCCCGGCAGCCAAGGGGATGTTCACCGCGGCTGCTGGAGACCCCCACCCCCCACGGCGAGGGTCGCCGCACCTGCTAGAGACGCCCAACCCCCCCTCCCGGCGAGGGTCGCCTCCACTGCTCAGACCCCCTAGCAGCCAAGGCCAGGTTCTAAAGCCATGCCGTGGCCCCTCCCCTTCCCTTGTGCCTGGGCACTCCAGCCATGCCAAGCCCAATCCCCTCCCCTAGCCGCAGCTCCTGCAGACCCCTGGCAGCCAAGGCGAGGGTCGCCGCTCCTGCTGGAGACCACCACCAACCCAAGGCGAGGGTCGCCTCCACTGCTGGAAACCCCCTAGCAGCCTAGGCCAGGGTCTCCAGCCATGCCGTGACCCCTCCCCTTCACCTGTGCCTGGGCACTCCAGCCATACCGTGCCCCCTCCTCTCCCCTAGCCGCAGCTCCTGCAGACCCCCGGCAGCCAAAAGGATGTTCACCGCGGCTGCTGGAGACACCCACCCCCCCCTCGTCGAGGGTCGCCTCCACTGCTGAGACCCCCTATCAGCCAAGGCCAGGGTCTCCAGCCATGCCGTGGCCACTCGCCTTCACTTGTGCCTTGGCACTCCAGCCATGCCACGCAAAATCCCCTACCCTAGCCGCAGCTCCTGCAGACCCCTGGAAGCTAAGGCGAGGGTCGCCGCTCCTTCTGGAGACCCCCAACCCCCTTCCAGGCGAGGGTCGCCTCCACTGCTGGAAACCCCCTAGCAGCGGAGGCCAGGGTCTCCAGCCATGCCGTGGCCCCTCCCCTTCACTTGTGCCTGGACACTCCAGCCGTGCCCCTCCCCTCCCCTCCCCTAGCCGCAGCTGCTGGAGACCCTCGGCAGCCAAGGGGATGTTCACCGCGGCTGCTGGAGACCCCCACCCCCCCACGGCGAGGGTCGCCGCTCCTGCTAGAGACCCGCAACCCCCCCCCCGTCTAGGGTCGCCTCCACTGCTGGGACCCCCTATCAGCCAAGGCCAGGGTCTCCAGCCATGCCGTGGCCCCTCCCCTTCACTTGTGCCTGGGCACTCCTGCCATGCCACGCCCAATCCCCTCCCCTAGCCGCAGCTCCTGCAGACCCCTGGCCACCAAGGCGAGGGTCGCCGCTCCTGCTGGAGGCCCCCAAACCCTCCTGGCGAGGGTCGCCTCCACTGCTGGAAACCCCCTAGTAGCCGAGGCCAGGTTCTCCAGCCATGCCGTGGCGCCTCCCCTTCACTTGCGCCTGAGCTCTCCCGACGTGCCTCACCACCTCGCCTCCCCTAGCCGCAGCTGCTGGAGACCCCTGGCAGCCGAAGCGAGGTTCGCTGCTTCGGCTGGTGACCCCCAGCACCTGAGGCGAGAGTCGCTGCTGCTGATGGAGATCCCCAGGCAGCCGTGGCGTAGGTCGCCTCAGCTGCAGGAGACCCCCGGGGTCCGCGTGGAGGGTCGCCTCCACTGCTGGAGACCCCCTATCAGCCAAGGCCAGGGTCTCCAGCCATGCCGTGGCCCCTCCCCTTCACTTGTGCCTGGGCACTCCAGCCGTGCCCCTCCCCTCCCCTCCCCTAGTCGCAGCTGCTGGAGACCCCCCGCAGCCAAGACGATGTTCACCGCGGCTGCTGGAGACCCCCACCCCCCCGGCGAGGGTCGCCGCCTCAGCTAGAGATCCCCAACACCCCCAGCGAGGGTCGCCTCCACTGCTAGACCCTCTATCAGCCAAGGCCAGGGTCTCCAGCCATGCCGTGGCCCCTCCCCTACACTTGTGCCTGGGCACTCCAGCCATGCCAATCCCAATCCCCTACCCTAGCCGCAGCTCCTGCAGACCCCTGGCAGCCAAGACGAGGGTCACCGCGGTTGCTGGAGACTCCCAGCACCAAGGCGAGGGTCGCCGCCGCGGCTGGAGATCCCCAGCACCCGAGGCCAAGGTCGCCAATTCCCCTGGAGATCCCGTTGTGGCACAGCTAAGGGCTGTAGGCATGCTGCTCAGCCTCCACTAACCTTGTGCCTGCACTCTCCAGTAGCCGTGCTGAGCCCCCTCCCCTCCCCTAGCCGCAGCTCCTGCAGACCCCGGGAAGCCAAGGTGAGGTTCGCTGCTCCTGCTGAAGACTACCACCCCCCCCCCCCGGCGAGGGTCGCCGCTCCTGCTGGAGACCACAACCCCCCCGCGGCGAGGGTCGCCACTCCTGCTGGAGACCCCCAACCAGCCCCGGCGAGGGTCTCCAGCCACTGCTGGAAACCCCCTAGCAGCCGAGGCCAGGGGCTCCAGCCATGCCGTGACCCCTCCCCTTCACTTGTGCCTGGGCACTCCAGCCATACCGCGCCCCCTCCTCTCCCCTAGCCGCAGCTCCTGCAGACCCCTGGCAGCCAAGGCGAGGGTCGCCGCTCCTCCTGGAGACCCCCAAAACCGCCCCGGCGAGGGTCGCCTCCACTGCTGGAAACCCCCTAGCAGCGGAGGCCATGGTCTCCAGCCATGCCGTGGCCCCTCCCCTTCACTTGCGCCTGAGCTCTCCAGCTGTTCACCGCCACCTCGCCTCCCCTAGCCACAGGTGCTTGAGACCCCTGGCAGCCGAAGCGAGGTTCGCTGCTTCGGCTGGTGACCCCCAGCACCTGAGGCGAGAGTCACTGCTGCTGATGGAAATTCGCAGGCAGCCGTGGCCTGGGTCGCCTCAGCTGCAGGAGATCCCCGGAGTCCACGTCGAGGGTCGCCTCCACTGCTGGAGACCCCCTATCTGCCAAGGCCAGGGTGTCCAGCCATGTGGTGGCCCCTCCCCTTCACTTGTGCCTGGGCACTCCAGCCGTGCCCCTCCCCTTCTCTCCCCTAGTCGCAGCTGCTAGAGACCCCCGGCAGCCAAGAGGATGTTCACCGCGGCTGCTGGAGACACCCACTCCCCCCCAGCGAGGGTCGACGCCGCTGCTGGAGATCCCCAACACCCCCTGGCGAGGGTCGCCACCACTGCTAGACCCTCTATCAGCCAAGGCCAGGGTCTCCAGCCATGCCGTGGCTCCTCCACTTCACTTGTGCCTGTGCACACCAGCCATGCCACGCCCAATCCCCTCCCCTAGCCGCAGCTCCTGCAGACCCCCGGCAGCCAAGACGAGGGTCACCGCGGCTGCTGGAGACTCCCAGCACCAAGGCGAGGGTCGCCGCCGCGGCTGGAGATCCCCAGCACCCGAGGCCAAGGTCGCCAATTGCCCTGGAGATCCCGTTGTGGCACAGCTAAGGGCTGTAGGCATGCTGCTCCGCCTCCACTACCCTTGTGCCTGGACTCTGCAGCCGTGCCGCGCCCCCTCCCCTCCCCTAGCCGCAGCTCCTGCAGACCCCTGGCAGCCAAGGCGAGGTTCGCTGCTCCTGCTGGAGACCAGCACCCCCCCCGGCGAGGGTCGCCGCTCCTGCTGGAGACCCCCAACCCGCCCCGGCGAGGGTCGCCTCCACTGCTGGAAAACCCCCTAGCAGCGGAGGCCAGGGGCTCCAGCCCTGCCGTGACCCCTCCCCTTCAATTGTGCCTGGGCACTAAAGCCATACCGCGCCCCCTCCTCTCCCCTAGCCGCAGCTCCTGCAGACCCCTGGCAGCCAAGGCGAGGGTCGCAGCTCCTGCTGGAGAGCACCGGAACCCGCCCCGGCGAGGGTCGCCTCCACTGCTGGAAACTCCCTAGCAGCGGAGGCCAGGTTCTCCAGCCCTGCCGTGGCCCCTCCCCTTCACTTGCGCCTGAGCTCTCCAGCCGTGCATCTCCACTCCCCTCCCCTAGTCGCAGCTGCTGGAGACCCTTGGCAGCAAAGGCGATGTTCACAGCGGCTGCTGGAGACTCCCAGCGCCAAGGCAAGGGTCGCCGCCGCGGTTGGAGACCACCAGCACCCGAGGCCAAGATCGCCAATTCCCCTGGAGATCCCCTTGTGGCGCAGCTATGGGCTGTAGCCATGTTGCTCCGCCTCCACTACCCTTGTGCCTGGACTCTCCAGCTGTGCCGCGCCCCCTCCCTCCTGTCTCTGCCGCTGCTGGAGACCCCTGCAAGCCGAGGCGAGGGTCGCCGATGCTAATGGAGAACCCCCCCACCCCCGGTGCAGCGGAGCAAGTCTCTGCTGCTGCTGGAGTTCCCCTTGCAGTGCTGGGAGGGTCTCAAGCCATGCCGCCCTCCCTCCCCTTCCCTTGCTCCAGGCCTTACAAGCCGTGCTGCGCCCCATCTCTTCAGCTCGCCACCACTGCTGGAGACCACTGGCAGCAGCAGCAGCGAGGCTCGCTGCTGCTGGAGACCACCGGAAGCCGTGGCGAGTGTCTTCCCCTGTGCCATGGCCCCTCCCCTTCCCTTGCACCTGGGCTTTCCAGCTGCACCGCGCCTCTTCAACTCGCCTCGCCTCGCGGCTGGAGAACCCCGGCAGGCGAAGTGAGGGTAGCCACTGCTCCTGGAGATGCCCTCGCGGCAAGGTGAGGGTCGCCAGCCGCGCCGCGCCCCCTCCCCTCCGGGACCCGCGGCTGCTGGAGGCCCCTGGGAGCCCTGGCGAGAGTCTCTGTGCTGCTGGATACCCACGGAAGCAGAGGCGAGGGTTGCCGCTGCTGCTGGATACCCACGGGAGCAGAGGCGAGGGTCGCCGCTGCTGCTCCTGGAGACCCCCAGGCAGCCATGGCATGGGTTACCTCAGCTGCTGTAGACCCCCGGGGTCCGCGTGGAGGGTTGCCTCCACTGCTGGAGACCCCCTAGCAGCGGAGGCCAGGGTCTCCAGCCCTGCCGTGGCCCCTCCCCTTCACTTGTGCCTGGGCACTCCAGCCATACCGAGCCCCCTCCCCTCCCCTAGAGGCAGCTCCTGCCGACCCCTGGCAGCCAAGGGGATGATCACCGCGGCTGCTGGAGACCCCCAACCCCCCCCCCGGCGAGGGTCGCCTCCACTGCTGGAAACCCCCTAGCAGCCGAGGCCAGGGTCTCCAGCCATGCCGTGGCCCCTCCCCTTCACTTGTGCCTAGGCAATCCAGCCGTGCCCCTCCCCTCCCCTCTCCTAGTCGCAGCTGCTGGAGACCCTCGGCAGCCAAGGGGATGATCACCGCGGCTGCAGGAGACCCCCACCACCCCACGGCGAGGGTCGCTGCTTCTGCAGGAGACCCCCTACCACCCCCCCTGCGAGGGTCGCCTCCACTGCTCAGACCCCCTATCAGCCAAGGCCAGGGTCTCCAGCCATGCCGTGGCCCAATCCCCTTCACTTTTGCCTGGGCACTCCTGCCATGCCACGCCCAATCCCCTCCCCTAGCCGCAGCTCCTGCAGACCCCCGACAGCCAAGGCGAGTGTCGCCGCTCCTGCTGGAGACCGCCACCCCCCGCGGCGAGGGTCTCCGCTCCTGCTGGAGACCCCCAACCCGCCCCGGCGAGCGTCGCCACCACTGCTGGAATCCCAAGAGCAGCCGAGGCCAGGGGCTCCAGCCATGCTGTGACCCCTCCCCTTCACTTGTGCCTGGGCACTCCAGCCATACCGCGCCCCTTCCTCTCCCCTAGCCGCAGCTCCTGCAGACCCCCAGCACCTGAGGCGAGAGTTGCTGCTGCTGATGGAAATCCGCAGGCAGCCGTGGCCTGGGTCGCCTCAGCTGCAGGAGACCCCCGGGGTCCACGTCGAGGGTCGCCTCCACTGCTGGAGACCCCCTATCAGCCAAGAACAGGGTCTCCAGCCATGCCGTGGCCCCTCCCCTGCACTTGTGCCTGGGCACTCCAGCCGTGCCCCTCTCCTCCCCTCCCCTAGTCGCAGCTGCTGGAGACCTTAGGCAGCCAAGGCGATGTTCACCTCGGCTGCTGGAGACTCCCAGCGGCAAGGCGAGGGTCGCCGCCGCGGCTGGAGACCCCCGGCACCCGAGGCCAAGATCGCCAATTCCCCTGGAGATCCCCTTGTGGCGCAGCTATGGGCTGTAGGCATGCTGCTCCGCCTCCACTACCCTTGTGCCTGCACTCTCCAGCCGTGCCGCGCCCCCCCTCCCGTCTCTGCAGCTGCAGACCCCTTCAAGCGGAGGCGAGGGTCGCCGTCACTGTTGGAGATCCCTACCAGCCCAGGCGAGGGTCGCAGACGGTGATGGAGACACACTCACCCCCGGTACAGCGGAGCAGGTCTCTGCTGCTGCTGGAGTTCCCTTTGCAGTGCTGGGAGGGTCTCAAGCCATGCCGCCCTCCCTCCCCTTCCCTTGCTCCAGGCCTTACAAGCCGTGCTGCGCCCCATCTCTTCAGCTCGCCGCGGCTGCTGGAGACCACTGGCAGCAGCAGCAGCGAGGCTCGCTGCTGCTGGAGACCACCGGAAGCCGTGGCGAGTGTCTTCCGCTGTGCCAGGGCCCCTTCCCTTCCCTTGCACCTGGGCTTTCCAGCTGCACCGCACCTCTTCAACTCGCCTCGCCTCGCAGCTGGAGACCCCCAGCAGGCGAAGTGAGGGTAGCCGCTGCTGCTGGAGATCCTCTCGCGGCAGGGTGAGGGTCGCCAGCCGCGCCGCGCCCCCTCCCCTCCGGGACCCGCGGCTGCTGGAGGCCCCTGGGAGCCCTGGCGAGAGTCTCTGTGCTGCTGGATACCCACGGAAGCCGAGGCGAGGGTTGCGGCTGCTGCTGGATACCCACGGGAGCAGAGGCGAGGGTCGCCGCTGCTGCTCCTGGAGACCCCCAGGCAGCCATGGCATGGGTTGCCTCAGCTGCAGGAGACCCCCGGGGTCCGCGTGGAGGGTCGCCTCCACTGCTGGAGACCCCCTAGCAGCCGAGGCCAGGGTCTCCAGCCCTGCCGTGTCCCCTCCCCTTCACTTGTGCCTGGGCACTCCAGCCGTGCCCCTCCCCTCCCCTAGTCGCAGCTGCTGGAGACCCTCGGCAGCCAAGGGGATGATCACCGCGGCTGCTGGAGACCCCCACCCCCCCACAGCGAGGGTCACCGCTCCTGCTAGAGACCACCAACCCCCGCCACCGGCGAGGGTCGCCTCCACTGCTGGGACCCCCTATCAGCCAAGGCCAGGGTCTCCAGCCATGCCGTGGCCCCTCCCCTTCACTTGTGCCTGGGCACTCCTGCCATGCCACGCCCAATCAACTCCCCTAGCCGCAGCTCCTGCAGACCCCCGGCAGCCAAGGCGAGGGTCACCGCCGCGGCTGGAGATCCCCAGCACCCGAGGCCAAGGTCGCCAATTCCCCTGGAGATCCCGTTGTTGCACAGCTAAGGGCTGTAGGCATGCTGCTCCGCCTCCACTACCCTTGTGCCTGCACTCTCCAGTAGCCGTGCCGCGCCCCCTCCCCTCCCCTAGCCGCAGCTCCTGCAGACCCCTGGCAGCCAAGGCGAGGGTCGCCGCCACTGTTGGAGATCCCTACCAGCCGAGGCATGGGGCGCAGACGATGATGGAGACCCTCCCCCGTGCAGTGGAGCAGGTCTCTGCTGCTGCTGGAGTTCCCTTTGCAGTGCTGGGAGGGTCTCAAGCCATGCCGCCCTCCCTCCCCTTCCCTTGCTCCAGGCCTTACAAGCCATGCTGCGCCCCATCTCTTCAGCTCGCCGCGGCTGCTGGAGACCACTGGCAGCAGCAGCAGCGAGGCTCGCTGCTGCTGGAGACCACCGGAAGCCGTGGCGAGTGTCTTCCGCTGTGCCAGGGCCCCTTCCCTTCCCTTGCACCTGGGCTTTCCAGCTGCACCGCACCTCTTCAACTCGCCTCGCCTCGCCTCGCGGCTGGAGACCCCCAGCAGGCGAAGTGAGGGTAGCCGCTGCTGCTGGAGATGCCCTCGCGGCAGGGTGAGGGTCGCCAGCCGCGCCGCGCCCCCTCCCCTCCGGGAACCGCGGCTGCTGGAGGCCCCTGGGAGCCCTGGCGAGAGTCTCTGTGCTGCTGGATACCCACAGAAGCCGAGGCGAGGGTTGCCGCTGCTGCTGGATACACACGGGAGCAGAGGCGAGGGTCGCCGCTGCTGCTCCTGGAGACCCCCAGGCAGCCATGGCATGGGTTGCCTCAGCTGCAGGAGACCCCCGGGGTCCGCGTGGAGGGTCGCCTCCACTGCTGGAGACACCCTATCAGCCAAGGCCAGGGTCTCCAGCCATGCCGTGGCCCCTCCCCTTCACTTGTTCCTGGGCACTCCAGCCGTGCCCCTCCCCTCCCCTCCCCTAGTCGCAGCTGCTGGAGACCCCCCGCAGCCAAGACGATGTTCACCGCGGCTGCTGGAGACCCCCACCCCACCCCCCGGCGAGGGTCGACGCCGCTGCTAGAGATCCCCAACACCCCCCGGCGAGGGTCGCCTCCACTGCTAGACCCTCTATCAGCCAAGGCCAGGGTCTCCAGCCATGCCGTGGCCCCTCCACTTCACTTGTGTCTGGGCACTGCTGCCATGCCACGCCCAATCCCCTCCCCTAGCTGCAGCTCCTGCAGACCCCCGGCAGCCAAGGCGAGGGTCACCGCGGCTGCTGGAGACTCCCAGCACCAAGGCGAGGGTCGCCGCCGCGGCTGGAGATCCCCAGCACCCGAGGCCAAGGTCGCCAATTCCCCTGGAGATCCCGTTGTTGCACAGCTAAGGGCTGTAGGCATGCTGCTCCGCCTCCACTACCCTTGTGCCTGCACTCTCCAGTAGCCGTGATGCGCCCCCTCCCCTCCCCTAGCCGCAGCTCCTGCAGACCCCTGGCAGCCAAGGCGAGGGTCGCCGCCACTGTTGGAGATCCCTACCAGCCGAGGCGAGGGGCGCAGACGGTGATGGAGACCCTCCCCCGTGCAGTGGAGCAGGTCTCTGCTGCTGCTGGAGTTCCCTTTGCAGTGCTGGGAGGGTCTCAAGCCATGCCGCCCTCCCTCGCCTTCCCTTGCTCCAGGCCTTACAAGCCGTGCTGCGCCCCATCTCTTCAGCTCGCTGCCGCTGCTGGAGACCACTGGCAGCAGCAGCAGCGAGGCTCGCTGCTGCTGGAGACCACCGGAAGCCGTGGCGAGTGTCTTCCGCTGTGCCAGGGCCCCTTCCCTTCCCTTGCACCTGGGCTTTCCAGCTGCACCGCACCTCTTCAACTCGCCTCGCCTCGCGGCTGGAGACCCCCAGCAGGCGAAGTGAGGGTAGCCGCTGCTGCTGGAGATCCCCTCGCGGCAGGGTGAGGGTCGCCAGCCGCGCCGCGCCCCCTCCCCTCCGGGAACCGCTGCTGCTGGAGGCCCCTGGGAGCCCTGGCGAGAGTCTCTGTGCTGCTGGATACCCACGGAAGCCAAGGCGAGGGTTGCGGCTGCTGCTGGATACACACGGGAGCAGAGGCGAGGGTCGCCGCTGCTGCTCCTGGAGACCCCCAGGCAGCCATGGCATGGGTTGCCTCAGCTGCAGGAGACCCCCGGGGTCCGCGTGGAGGGTCGCCTCCACTGCTGGAGACCCCCTAGCAGCCGAGTCCAGGGTCTCCAGCCATGCCGTGGCCCCTCCCCTTCACTTGTGCCTGGGCACTCCAGCCGTGCCCCTCCCCTCCCCTCCCCTAGTCGCAGCTGCTGGAGACCCCTGGCAGCCAAGGCGAGGGTCACCGCTCCTGCTGGAGACCCCCACCCCCAACCCCCGGCGAGGCTCGCCTCCACTGCTGGAAACCCCCTAGCAGCGGAGGCCAGGGTCTCCAGCCATGCCGTGGCCCCTCCCCTTCACTTGTGCCTGAGCTCTCCAGCCGTTCCCCGCCACCTCGCCTCCCCTAGCCACAGCTGCTGGAGACCCCTGGCAGCCGAAGCGAGGTTCGCTGCTTCGGCTGGTGACCCCCAGCACCTGAGGCGAGAGTCGCTGCTGCTGATGGAGATCCGCAGGCAGCCATGGCATGGGTCGCCTCAGCTGCAGTAGACCCCGGGGTTCGCGTGGAGGGTCGCCTCCACTGCCGGAGACCCCCTATCAGCCAAGGCCAGGGTCTCCAGCCATGCCGTGGCCCCTCCCCTTCACTTGTGCCTGGGCACTCCAGCCGTGCCCCTCCCCTCCCCTCCCCTAGTCGCAGCTGCTGGAGACCCCCCCGCAGCCAAGACGATGTTCACCGCGGCTGCTGGAGACCCCCAACCCCCCGGCGAGGGTGGCCTCCACTGCTGCTGGAGATCCCCAACACCTCCTGCGAGGGTCGCCTCCACTGCTAGACCCTCTATCAGCCAAGGCCAGGGTCTCCAGCCATGCCGTGGCCCCTCCACTTCACTTGTGCCTGGGCACTGCTGCCATGCCATGCCCAATCCCCTCCCCTAGCCGCAGCTCCTGCAGACCCCCGGCAGCCAAGGCGAGGGTCACCGCGGCTGCTGGAGCCTCCCAGCACCAAGGCGAGGGTCGCCGCCGCGGCTGGAGATCCCCAGCACCCGAGGCCAAGGTCGCCAATTCCCCTGGAGATCCCGTTGTTGCACAGCTAAGGGCTGTAGGCATGCTGCTCCGCCTCCACTACCCTTGTGCCTGCACTCTCCAGTAGCCGTGCCGCGCCCCCTCCCCTCCCCTAGCCGCAGCTCCTGCAGACCCCTGGCAGCCAAGGCGAGGGTCGCCGCCACTGTTGGAGATCCCTACCAGCCGAGGCGAGGGGCGCAGACGGTGATGGAGACCCTCCCCCGTGCAGTGGAGCAGGTCTCTGCTGCTGCTGGAGTTCCCTTTGCAGTGCTGGGAGGGTCTCAAGCCATGCCGCCCTCCCTCCCCTTCCCTTGCTCCAGGCCTTACAAGCCGTGCTGCGCCCCATCTCTTCAGCTCGCCACCGCTGCTGGAGACCACTGGCAGCAGCAGCAGCGAGGCTCGCTGCTGCTGGAGACCACCGGAAGCCGTGGCGAGTGTCTTCCGCTGTGCCAGGGCCCCTTCCCTTCCCTTGCACCTGGGCTTTCCAGCTGCACCGCACCTCTTCAACTCGCCTCGCCTCGCGGCTGGAGACCCCCAGCAGGCGAAGTGAGGGTAGCCGCTGCTGCTGGAGATCCTCTCGCGGCAGGGTGAGGGTCGCCAGCCGCGCCGCGCCCCCTCCCCTCCGGGAACCGCGGCTGCTGGAGGCCCCTGGGAACCCTGGCGAGAGTCTCTGTGCTGCTGGATACCCACGGAAGCCGAGGCGAGGGTTGCGGCTGCTGCTGGATACACACGGGAGCAGAGGCGAGGGTCGCCGCTGCTGCTCCTGGAGACCCCCAGGCAGCCATGGCATGGGTTGCCTCAGCTGCAGGAGACCCCCGGGGTCCGCGTGGAGGGTCGCCTCCACTGCTGGAGACCCCCTATCAGCCAAGGCCAGGGTCTCCAGCCATGCCGTGGCCCCTCCCCTTCACTTGTGCCTGGGCACTCCAGCCGTGCCCCTCCCCTCCCCTCCCCTAGTCGCAGCTGCTGGAGACCCCCGGCAGCCAAGACGATGTTCACCGCGGCTGCTGGAGACCCCCACCCCCCCGGCGAGGGTCGTTGCTCCTGCTGGAGACCCCCAACCCCCCCCCGGCGAGGGTCGCCTCCACTGCTGAGACCCCCTATCAGCCAAGACCAGGGTCTCCAGCCATGCCGTGGACCCTCCTCTTCACTTGTGCCTGGGCACTCCAGCCAAGCCACGCCCAATCCCATCCCCTAGCCGCAGCTCCTGCAGACCCCTGGCAGCCAAGGCGAGGGTCGCCGCTCCTGCTGGAGACCCCCACCCCCCTCCCCCGGCGAGGCTCGCCTCCACTGCTGGAAACCCCCTAGCAGCGGAGGCCAGGGGCTCCAGCCATGCCGTGACCCCTCCCCTTCACTTGTGCCTGGGCACTCCAGCCATACCGCGCCCCCTCCTCTCCCCTAGCCGCAGCTCCTGCAGACCCCTGGCAGCCAAAGCGAGGGTCGCCGCTCCTGTTGGAGACCCCCAACCCCCTCCTGGCGAGGGTCGCCTCCACTGCTGGAAACCCCCTAGCAGCCGAGGCCAGGGTCTGAGCCATGCCGTGGCCCCTCCCCTTCACTTGCGCCTGAGGTCTGCAGCCGTTCCCCGCCATCTCGCCTCCCCTACCCACAGCTGCTGGAGACCCCTGGCAGCGGAAACGAGGTTCGCTGCTTCGGCTGGTGACCCCCAGAACCTGAGGCGAGAGTTGCTGCTGCTGATGGAGATCCGCAGGCAGCCGTGGCCTGGGTCGCCTCAGCTGCAGTAGACCCCCGGGGTCCGCGTGGAGGGTCGCCTCCACTGCTGGAGACCTCCTATCTTCCAAGGCCAGGGTCTCCAGCCATGCCGTGGCCCCTCCCCTTCACTTGTGCCTGGGCACTCCAGCCGTGCCCCTCCCATCCCCTCCCCTAGTCGCAGCTGCTGGAGACCCCGGCAGCCAAGACGATGTTCACCGCGGCTGCTGGAGACCCCCACCCCCCCCCGGCGAGGGTCGCCGTCGCTGCTGGAGATCCCCAAAACCCCCTGGCGAGGGTCGCCTCCACTGCTAGACCCTCTATCAGCCAAGGCCAGGGTCTCCAGCCATGCTGTGGCTCCTCCACTTCACTTGTGCCTGGGCACTCCAGCCATGCCACGCCCAATCCCCTCCCCTAGCCGCAGCTCCTGCAGACCCCCGGCAGCCAAGACGAGGGTCACCGCGGCTGCTAGAGACCTCCAGCAACAAGGCGAGGTTCGCCGCCGCGGCTGGAGATCCCCAGCACCCCAGGCCAAGGTCACAATTCCCCTGGAGATCCCGTTGTGGCACAGCTACGGCTGTAGGCATGCTGCTCCGCCTCCACTACCCTTGTGCCTGGACTCTCCAGCCGTGCCGCGCCCCCTCCCCTCCCCTAGCCGCAGCTCCTGCAGACCCCTGGCAGCCAAGGCGAGGTTCGCTGCTCCTGCTGGAGACCAGCACCCCCCCCCGGCGAGGGTCTCCGCTCCTGCTGGAGACCCCCAACCCGCCCCGGCGAGGGTCGCCTCCACTGCTGGAAACCCCCTAGCAGCGGAGGCCAGGGGCTCCAGCCCTGCCGTGACCCCTCCCCTTCACTTGTGCCCGGGCACTAAAGCCATACCGCGCGCCCTCCTCTCCCCTAGCCACAGCTCCTGGAGACCCCTGCAAGCCAAGGCGAGGGTCGCAGCTCCTGCTGGAGACCCCCAACCCGCCCCGGCGAGGGTCGCCTCCACTGCTGAAAACTCCCTAGCAGCGGAGGCCAGGGTCTCCAGCCATGCCGTGGCCCCTCCCCTTCACTTGTGCCTGGGCACTCCAGCCGTGCCCCTCCCCTTCTCTCCACTAGTCGCAGCTGCTGGAGACCCCTGGCAGCCAAGAGGATGTTCACCGCGGCTGCTGGAGACACCGCCCCTCCCCCCGGCGAGTGTCGCCTCCACTACTGAGACCCCCTATCAGCCAAGGCCAGTGTCTCCAGCCATGCCGTGGCCCCTCCCCTTCACTTCTGCCTGGGCACTCCAGCCATGCCACGCCCAATCCCCTACCCTAGCCGCAGCTGCTGCAGACCCCTGGCAGCCAAGGCGAGGGTCGCCGCTCCTGCTGGAGACCCCCAACCCCCTCCCGGCGAGGCTCGCCTCCACTGCTGGAAACCCCCTAGCAGCGGAGGCCAGGGTCTCCAGCCATGCCTTGGGGCCTCCCCTTCACTTGTGCCAGGACACTCCAGCCGTTACCCTCCCCTCCCCTCCCCTAGTCGCAGCTGCTGGAGACCCTTGGCAGCCAAGGGGATGATCACCGCGGCTGCTGGAGACCCCCACCCCCCACGGCGAGGGTCGCCGCTCCTGCTAGAGACCCCCAACACCCCCCCGGCGAGTGTCGCCTCCACTGCTGAGACCCCCTATCAGCCAAGGCCAGGGTCTCCAGCCATGCCGTGGCCCAATCCCCTTCACTTTTGCCTGGGCACTCCTGCCATGCCACGCCCAATCCCCTCCCCTAGCCGCAGCTCCTGCAGACCCCCGGCAGCCAAGGCGAGGGTCACCGTGGCTGCTCGAGACTCCCAGCACCAAGGCGAGGGTCGCCGCTGCTGCTGGAGATCCCCAGCACCCGACCCCAAGGTCGCCAATTCCCCTGGAGATCCCATTGTGGCACAGCTAAGGGCTGTAGGCATGTGCTCCGCCTCCACTACCCTTGTGCCTGGACTCTCCAGTAGCCATGCCGCGCCCCCTCCCCTCCCCTAGCCCCAGCTCCTGCAGACCCCAGGCAGAAAAGGCGAGGGTCGCCGCTCCTGCTGGAGACCACCACCCCCCCCGGCGAGGGTCGCCGCTCCTGCTGGAGACCCCCAACCCCCCCGGCGAGGGTCGCCTCCACTGCTGGAAACCCCCTAGCAGCCGAGGCCAGGGTCTCCAGCCATGCCGTGGCCCCTTCCCTTCACTTGCGCCTGAGCTCTCCAGCCGTTCCCCGCCACCTAGCCTCCCCTAGCCGCAGCTGCTGGAGACCCCTGGCAGCCAAAGCGAGGTTCGCTGCTGAGGCTGGTGACCCCCAGCACCTGAGGCGAGAGTCGCTGCTGCTGATGGAGATCCGCAGGCAGCCGTGGCCTGGGTCGTCTCAGCTGCAGGAGACCCCCGGGGTTCGCGTGGAGGGTCGCCTCCACTGCTGGAGACCCCCTATCAGCCAAGGCCAGGGTCTCCAGCCATGCCGTGGCCCCTCCCCTTCACTTGTGCCTGGACACTCCAGCCGTGCCCATCAGCTCCCCTCCCCTAGTCGCAGCTGCTGGAGACCCTCGGCAGCCAAGGGGATGTTAACCGCGGCTGCTGGAGACACCCACCCCCCCCTCGTCGAGGGTCGCCTCCACTGCTGAGACCCCCTATCAGCCAAGGCCAGGGTCTCCAGCCATGCCGTGGCCACTCCCCTTCACTTGTGCCTTGGCATTCCAGCCATGCCACGCAAAATCCCCTACCCTAGCCGCAGCTCCTGCAGACCCCTGGAAGCTAAGGCGAGGGTCGCCGCTCCTTCTGGAGACCCCCAACCCCCTTCCAGGCGAGGGTCGCCTCCACTGCTGGAAACCCCCTAGCAGCCAAGGCCAGGGTCTCCAGCCATGCCGTGGCCCCTCCCCTTCACTTGTGCCTGGGCACTCCAGCCGTGCCCCTCCCCTCCCCTCCCCTAGTCGCAGCTGCTGGAGACCCCCGGCAGCCAAGACGATGTTCACCGCGGCTGCTGGAGACCCCCACCCCCCCCGGCGAGGGTCGTCGCTCCTGCTGGAGACCCCCAACCCCCCCCCGGCGAGGGTCGCCTCCACTGCTGAGACCCCCTATCAGCCAAGACCAGGGTCTCCAGCCATGCCGTGGACCCTCCTCTTCACTTGTGCCTGGGCACTCCAGCCAAGCCACGCCCAATCCCATCCCCTAGCCGCAGCTCCTGCAGACCCCTGGCAGCCAAAGCGAGGGTCGCCGCTCCTGTTGGAGACCCCCAACCCCCTCCTGGCGAGGGTCGCCTCCACTGCTGGAAACCCCCTAGCAGCCGAGGCCAGGGTCTCCAGCCATGCCGTGGCCCCTCCCCTTCACTTGTGCCTTGGCACTCCAGCCGTGCCCCTCCCCTCCCCTCCCCTAGTCGAAGCTGCTGGAGACCCCCCGCAGCCAAGACGATGTTCACCGCGGCTGCTGGAGACCCCCACCCCACCCCCCGGCGAGGGTCGACGCCGCTGCTGGAGATCCCCAACACCCCCCGGCGAGGGTCGCCTCCACTGCTAGACCCTCTATCAGCCAAGGCCAGGGTCTCCAGCCAGGCCGTGGCCCCTCCACTTCACTTGTGCCTGGGCACTGCTGCCATGCCACTCCCAATCCCCTCCCCTAGCCGCAGCTCCTGCAGACCCCCGGCAGCCAAGGCGAGGGTCACCGCGGCTGCTGGAGCCTCCCAGCACCAAGGCGAGGGTCGCCGCCGCGGCTGGAGATCCCCAGCACCCGAGGCCAAGGTCGCCAATTCCCCTGGAGATCCCGTTGTTGCACAGCTAAGGGCTGTAGGCATGCTGCTCCGCCTCCACTACCCTTGTGCCTGCACTCTCCAGTAGCCGTGCCGCGCCCCCTCCCCTCCCCTAGCCGCAGCTCCTGCAGACCCCTGGCAGCCAAGGCGAGGGTCGCCGCCACTGTTGGAGATCCTTACCAGCCGAGGCGAGGGGCGCAGACGGTGATGGAGACCCTCCCCCGTGCAGTGGAGCAGGTCTCTGCTGCTGCTGGAGTTCCCTTTGCAGTGCTGGGAGGGTCTCAAGCCATGCCGCCCTCCCTCCCCTTCCCTTGCTCCAGGCCTTACAAGCTGTGCTGCGCCCCATCTCTTCAGCTCGCCGCCGCTGCTGGAGACCACTGGCAGCAGCAGCAGCGAGGCTCGCTGCTGCTGGAGACCACCGGAAGCCGTGGCGAGTGTCTTCCGCTGTGCCAGGGCCCCTTCCCTTCCCTTGCACCTGGGCTTTCCAGCTGCACCGCACCTCTTCAACTCGCCACGCCTCGCGGCTGGAGACCCCCAGCAGGCGAAGTGAGGGTAGCCGCTGCTGCTGGAGATCCCCTCGCGGCAGGGTGAGGGTCGCCAGCCGCGCCGCGCCCCCTCCCCTCCGGGAACCGCTGCTGCTGGAGGCCCCTGGGAGCCCTGGCGAGAGTCTCTGTGCTGCTGGATACCCACGGAAGCCGAGGCGAGGGTTGCGGCTGCTGCTGGATACACACGGGAGCAGAGGCGAGGGTCGCCGCTGCTGCTCCTGGAGACCCCCAGGCAGCCATGGCATGGGTTGCCTCAGCTGCAGGAGACCCCCGGGGTCCGCGTGGAGGGTCGCCTCCACTGCTGGAGACCCCCTAGCAGCCAAGGCCAGGGTCTCCAGCCATGCCGTGGCCCCTCCCCTTCACTTGTGCCTGGGCACTCCAGCCGTGCCCCTCCCCTCCCCTCCCCTAGTCGCAGCTGCTGGAGACCCCCGGCAGCCAAGACGATGTTCACCGCGGCTGCTGGAGACCCCCACCCCCCCCGGCGAGGATCGTCGCTCCTGCTGGAGACCCCCAACCCCCCCCGGCGAGGGTCGCCTCCACTGCTGAGACCCCCTATCAGCCAAGACCAGGGTCTCCAGCCATGCCGTGGACCCTCCTCTTCACTTGCGCCTGGGCACTCCAGCCAAGCCACGCCCAATCCCATCCCCTAGCCGCAGCTCCTGCAGACCCCTGGCAGCCAAGGCGAGGGTCGCCGCTCCTGCTGGAGACCCCCACCCCCCTCCCCCGGCGAGGCTCGCCTCCACTGCTGGAAACCCCCTAGCAGCGGAGGCCAGGGGCTCCAGCCATGCCGTGACCCCTCCCCTTCACTTGTGCCTGGGCACTCCAGCCATACCGCGCCCCCTCCTCTCCCCTAGCCGCAGCTCCTGCAGACCCCTGGCAGCCAAAGCGAGGGTCGCCGCTCCTGTTGGAGACCCCCAACCCCCTCCTGGCGAGGGTCGCCTCCACTGCTGGAAACCCCCTAGCAGCCGAGGCCAGGGTCTCCAGCCATGCCGTGGACCCTCCCCTTCACTTGTGCCTGGGCACTCCAGCCGTGCCCCTCCCCTCCCCTCCCCTAGTCGCAGCTGCTGGAGACCGCCCCCGCAGCCAAGACGATGTTCACCGCGGCTGCTGGAGACCCCCAACCCCCCGGCGAGGGTCGCCTCCATTGCTGCTGGAGATCCCCAACACCCCCCGGCGAGGGTCGCCTCCACTGCTAGACCCTCTATCAGCCAAGGCCAGGGTCTCCAGCCATGCCGTGGACCCTCCACTTCACTTGTGCCTGAGCTCTCCAGCGGTTCCCCGCCACCTCGCCTCCCCTAGCCACAGCTGCTGGAGACCCCTGGCAGCCGAAGCGAGGTTCGCTGCTTCGGCTGGTGACCCCCAGCACCTGAGGCGAGAGTCGCTGCTGCTGATGGAGATCCGCAGGCAGCCGTGGCCTGGGTCGCCTCAGCTGCAGTAGACCCCGGGGTTCGCGTGGAGGGTCGCCTCCACTGCTGGAGACCCCCTATCAGCCAAGGCCAGGGTCTCCAGCCATGCCGTGGCCCCTCCCCTTCACTTGTGCCTGGGCACTCCAGCCGTGCCCCTCCCCTCCCCTCCCCTAGTCGCAGCTGCTGGAGACCGCCCCCGCAGCCAAGACGATGTTCACCGCGGGTGCTGGAGACCCCCAACCCCCCGGCGAGGGTCGCCTCCATTGCTGCTGGAGATCCCCAACACCCCCCGGCGAGGGTCGCCTCCACTGCTAGACCCTCTATCAGCCAAGGCCAGGGTCTCCAGCCATGCCGTGGACCCTCCACTTCACTTGTGCCTGGGCACTGCTGCCATGCCACGCCCAATCCCCTCCCCTAGCCGCAGCTCCTGCAGACTCCCGGCAGCCAAGGCGAGGGTCACCGCGGCTGCTGGAGCCTCCCAGCACCAAGGCGAGGGTCACCGCCGCGGCTGGAGATCCCCAGCACCCGAGGCCAAGGTCGCCAATTCCCCTGGAGATCCCGTTGTTGCACAGCTAAGGGCTGTAGGCATGCTGCTCCGCCTCCACTACCCTTGTGCCTGCACTCTCCAGTAGCCGTGCCGCGCCCCCTCCCCTCCCCTAGCCGCAGCTCCTGCAGACCCCTGGCAGCCAAGGCGAGGGTCGCCGCCACTGTTGGAGATCCTTACCAGCCGAGGCGAGGGGCGCAGACGGTGATGGAGACCCTCCCCCGTGCAGTGGAGCAGGTCTCTGCTGCTGCTGGAGTTCCCTTTGCAGTGCTGGGAGGGTCTCAAGCCATGCCGCCCTCCCCTCCCCTTCCCTTGCTCCAGGCCTTACAAGCTGTGCTGCGCCCCATCTCTTCAGCTCGCCGCCGCTGCTGGAGACCACTGGCAGCAGCAGCAGCGAGGCTCGCTGCTGCTGGAGACCACCGGAAGCCGTGGCGAGTGTCTTCCGCTGTGCCAGGGCCCCTTCCCTTCCCTTGCACCTGGGCTTTCCAGCTGCACCGCACCTCTTCAACTCGCCACGCCTCGCGGCTGGAGACCCCCAGCAGGCGAAGTGAGGGTAGCCGCTGCTGCTGGAGATCCCCTCGCGGCAGGGTGAGGGTCGCCAGCCGCGCCGCGCCCCCTCCCTCTCCGGGAACCGCTGCTGCTGGAGGCCCCTGGGAGCCCTGGCGAGAGTCTCTGTGCTGCTGGATACCCACGGAAGCCGAGGCGAGGGTTGCGGCTGCTGCTGGATACACACGGGAGCAGAGGCGAGGGTCGCCGCTGCTGCTCCTGGAGACCCCCAGGCAGCCATGGCATGGGTTGCCTCAGCTGCAGGAGACCCCCGGGGTCCGCGTGGAGGGTCGCCTCCACTGCTGGAGACCCCCTAGCAGCCAAGGCCAGGGTCTCCAGCCATGCCGTGGCCCCTCCCCTTCACTTGTGCCTGGGCACTCCAGCCGTGCCCCTCCCCTCCCCTCCCCTAGTCGCAGCTGCTGGAGACCCCCGGCAGCCAAGACGATGTTCACCGCGGCTGCTGGAGACCCCCACCCCCCCCGGCGAGGATCGTCGCTCCTGCTGGAGACCCCCAACCCCCCCCGGCGAGGGTCGCCTCCACTGCTGAGACCCCCTATCAGCCAAGACCAGGGTCTCCAGCCATGCCGTGGACCCTCCTCTTCACTTGCGCCTGGGCACTCCAGCCAAGCCACGCCCAATCCCATCCCCTAGCCGCAGCTCCTGCAGACCCCTGGCAGCCAAGGCGAGGGTCGCCGCTCCTGCTGGAGACCCCCACCCCCCTCCCCCGGCGAGGCTCGCCTCCACTGCTGGAAACCCCCTAGCAGCGGAGGCCAGGGGCTCCAGCCATGCCGTGACCCCTCCCCTTCACTTGTGCCTGGGCACTCCAGCCATACCGCGCCCCCTCCTCTCCCCTAGCCGCAGCTCCTGCAGACCCCTGGCAGCCAAAGCGAGGGTCGCCGCTCCTGTTGGAGACCCCCAACCCCCTCCTGGCGAGGGTCGCCTCCACTGCTGGAAACCCCCTAGCAGCCGAGGCCAGGGTCTCCAGCCATGCCGTGGACCCTCCCCTTCACTTGTGCCTGGGCACTCCAGCCGTGCCCCTCCCCTCCCCTCCCCTAGTCGCAGCTGCTGGAGACCGCCCCCGCAGCCAAGACGATGTTCACCGCGGCTGCTGGAGACCCCCAACCCCCCGGCGAGGGTCGCCTCCATTGCTGCTGGAGATCCCCAACACCCCCCGGCGAGGGTCGCCTCCACTGCTAGACCCTCTATCAGCCAAGGCCAGGGTCTCCAGCCATGCCGTGGACCCTCCACTTCACTTGTGCCTGAGCTCTCCAGCGGTTCCCCGCCACCTCGCCTCCCCTAGCCACAGCTGCTGGAGACCCCTGGCAGCCGAAGCGAGGTTCGCTGCTTCGGCTGGTGACCCCCAGCACCTGAGGCGAGAGTCGCTGCTGCTGATGGAGATCCGCAGGCAGCCGTGGCCTGGGTCGCCTCAGCTGCAGTAGACCCCGGGGTTCGCGTGGAGGGTCGCCTCCACTGCTGGAGACCCCCTATCAGCCAAGGCCAGGGTCTCCAGCCATGCCGTGGCCCCTCCCCTTCACTTGTGCCTGGGCACTCCAGCCGTGCCCCTCCCCTCCCCTCCCCTAGTCGCAGCTGCTGGAGACCCCCCGCAGCCAAGACGATGTTCACCGCGGCTGCTGGAGACCCCCAACCCCCCGGCGAGGGTCGACGCCGCTGCTGGAGATCCCCAACACCCCCCGGCGAGGGTCGCCTCCACTGCTAGACCCTCTATCAGCCAAGGCCAGGGTCTCCAGCCATGCCATGGCCCCTCCACTTCACTTGTGCCTGGGCACTGCTGCCATGCCACGCCCAATCCCCTCCCCTAGCCGCAGCTCCTGCAGACCCCCGGCAGCCAAGGCGAGGGTCACCGCGGCTGCTGGAGCCTCCCAGCACCAAGGCGAGGGTCGCCGCCGCGGCTGGAGATCCCCAGCACCCGAGGCCAAGGTCGCCAATTCCCCTGGAGATCCCGTTGTTGCACAGCTAAGGGCTGTAGGCATGCTGCTCCGCCTCCACTACCCTTGTGCCTGCACTCTCCAGTAGCCGTGCCGCGCCCCCTCCCCTCCCCTAGCCGCAGCTCCTGCAGACCCCTGGCAGCCAAGGCGAGGGTCGCCGCCACTGTTGGAGATCCCTACCAGCCGAGGCGAGGGGCGCAGACGGTGATGGAGACCCTCCCCCGTGCAGTGGAGCAGGTCTCTGCTGCTGCTGGAGTTCCCTTTGCAGTGCTGGGAGGGTCTCAAGCCATGCCGCCCTCCCTCCCCTTCCCTTGCTCCAGGCCTTACAAGCCGTGCTGCGCCCCATCTCTTCAGCTTGCCGCCGCTGCTGGAGACCACTGGCAGCAGCAGCAGCGAGGCTCGCTGCTGCTGGAGACCACCGGAAGCCGTGGCGAGTGTCTTCCGCTGTGCCAGGGCCCCTTCCCTTCCCTTGCACCTGGGCTTTCCAGCTGCACCGCACCTCTTCAACTCGCCTCGCCTCGCGGCTGGAGACCCCCAGCAGGCGAAGTGAGGGTAGCCGCTGCTGCTGGAGCTCCCCTCACGGCAGGGTGAGGGTCGCCAGCCGCGCCGCGCCCCCTCCCCTCCGGGAACCGCGGCTGCTGGAGGCCCCTGGGAGCCCTGGCGAGAGTCTCTGTGCTGCTGGATACCCACGGAAGCCGAGGCGAGGGTTGCGGCTGCTGCTGGAAACACACGGGAGCAGAGGCGAGGGTCGCCGCTGCTGCTCCTGGAGACCCCCAGGCAGCCATGGCATGGGTTGCCTCAGCTGCAGGAGACCCCCGGGGTCCGCGTGGATGGTTGCCTCCACTGCTGGAGACCCCCTAGCAGCCAAGGCCAGGGTCTCCAGCCATGCCGTGGACCCTCCTCTTCACTTGTGCCTGGGCACTCCAGCCAAGCCACGCCCAATCCCATCCCCTAGCCGCAGCTCCTGCAGACCCCTGGCAGCCAAGGCGAGGGTCGCCGCTCCTGCTGGAGACCCCCACCCCCCTCCCCCGGCGAGGCTCGCCTCCACTGCTGGAAACCCCCTAGCAGCCGAGGCCAGGGTCTCCAGCCATGCCGTGGCCCCTCCTCTTCACTTGTGCCTGAGCTCTCCAGCCGTTCCCCGCCACCTCTCCTCCCCTAGCCACAGCTGCTGGAGACCCCTGGCAGCCGAAGCGAGGTTCGCTGCTTCGGCTGGTGACCCCCAGCACCTGAGGCGAGAGTCGCTGCTGCTGATGGAGATCCGCAGGCAGCCATGGCATGGGTCGCCTCAGCTGCAGTAGACCCGGGGGTTCGCGTGGAGGGTCGCCTCCACTGCTGGAGACCCCCTATCAGCCAAGGCCAGCGTCTCCAGCCATGCCGTGGCCCCTCCCCTTCCCTTGTGCCTGGGCACTCCAGCCGTGCCCCTCCCCTCCCCTCCCCTAGTCGCAGCTGCTGGAGACCCCCCCGCAGCCAAGACGATGTTCACCGCGGCTGCTGGAGACCCCCAACCCCCCGGCGAGGGTCGCCTCCACTGCTGCTGGAGATCCCCAACACCCCCCGGCGAGGGTCGCCTCCACTGCTAGACCCTCTATCAGCCAAGGCCAGGGTCTCCAGCCATGCCGTGGCCCCTCCACTTCACTTGTGCCTGGGCACTGCTGCCATGCCACGCCCAATCCCCTCCCCTAGCCGCAGCTCCTGCAGACCCCCGGCAGCCAAGGCGAGGGTCACCGCGGCTGCTGGAGCCTCCCAGCACCAAGGCGAGGGTCGCCGCCGCGGCTGGAGATCCCCAGCACCCGAGGCCAAGGTCGCCAATTCCCCTGGAGATCCCGTTGTTGCACAGCTAAGGGCTGTAGGCATGCTGCTCCGCCTCCACTACCCTTGTGCCTGCACTCTCCAGTAGCCGTGCCGCGCCCCCTCCCCTCCCCTAGCCGCAGCTCCTGCAGACCCCTGGCAGCCAAGGCGAGGGTCGCCGCCACTGTTGGAGATCCCTACCAGCCGAGGCGAGGGGCGCAGACGGTGATGGAGACCCTCCCCCGTGCAGTGGAGCAGGTCTCTGCTGCTGCTGGAGTTCCCTTTGCAGTGCTGGGAGGGTCTCAAGCCATGCCGCCCTCCCTCCCCTTCCCTTGCTCCAGGCCTTACAAGCCGTGCTGCGCCCCATCTCTTCAGCTTGCCGCCGCTGCTGGAGACCACTGGCAGCAGCAGCAGCGAGGCTCGCTGCTGCTGGAGACCACCGGAAGCCGTGGCGAGTGTCTTCCGCTGTGCCAGGGCCCCTTCCCTTCCCTTGCACCTGGGCTTTCCAGCTGCACCGCACCTCTTCAACTCGCCTCGCCTCGCGGCTGGAGACCCCCAGCAGGCGAAGTGAGGGTAGCCGCTGCTGCTGGAGCTCCCCTCACGGCAGGGTGAGGGTCGCCAGCCGCGCCGCGCCCCCTCCCCTCCGGGAACCGCGGCTGCTGGAGGCCCCCTGGGAGCCCTGGCGAGAGTCTCTGTGCTGCTGGATACCCACGGAAGCCGAGGCGAGGGTTGCGGCTGCTGCTGGAAACACACGGGAGCAGAGGCGAGGGTCGCCGCTGCTGCTCCTGCTAGAGACCCCCAGGCAGCCATGGCATGGGTTGCCTCAGCTGCAGGAGACCCCCGGGGTCCGCGTGGATGGTTGCCTCCACTGCTGGAGACCCCCTAGCAGCCAAGGCCAGGGTCTCCAGCCATGCCGTGGACCCTCCTCTTCACTTGTGCCTGGGCACTCCAGCCAAGCCACGCCCAATCCCATCCCCTAGCCGCAGCTCCTGCAGACCCCTGGCAGCCAAGGCGAGGGTCGCCGCTCCTGCTGGAGACCCCCACCCCCCCTCCCCCGGCGAGGCTCGCCTCCACTGCTGGAAACCCCCTAGCAGCCGAGGCCAGGGTCTCCAGCCATGCCGTGGCCCCTCCTCTTCACTTGTGCCTGAGCTCTCCAGCCGTTCCCCGCCACCTCTCCTCCCCTAGCCACAGCTGCTGGAGACCCCTGGCAGCCGAAGCGAGGTTCGCTGCTTCGGCTGGTGACCCCCAGCACCTGAGGCGAGAGTCGCTGCTGCTGATGGAGATCCGCAGGCAGCCATGGCATGGGTCGCCTCAGCTGCAGTAGACCCGGGGGTTCGCGTGGAGGGTCGCCTCCACTGCTGGAGACCCCCTATCAGCCAAGGCCAGCGTCTCCAGCCATGCCGTGGCCCCTCCCCTTCCCTTGTGCCTGGGCACTCCAGCCATGCCCCTCCCCTCCCCTCCCCTAGTCGCAGCTGCTGGAGACCCCCCCGCAGCCAAGACGATGTTCACCGCGGCTGCTGGAGACCCCCAACCCCCCGGCGAGGGTCGCCTCCACTGCTGCTGGAGATCCCCAACACCCCCCGGCGAGGGTCGCCTCCACTGCTAGACCCTCTATCAGTCAAGGCCAGGGTCTCCAGCCATGCCGTGGCCCCTCCACTTCACTGGTGCCTGGGCACTGCTGCCATGCCACGCCCAATCCCCTCCCCTAGCCGCAGCTCCTGCAGACCCCCGGCAGCCAAGGCGAGGGTCACCGCGGCTGCTGGAGCCTCCCAGCACCAAGGCGAGGGTCGCCGCCGCGGCTGGAGATCCCCAGCACCCGAGGCCAAGGTCGCCAATTCCCCTGGAGATCCCGTTGTTGCACAGCTAAGGGCTGTAGGCATGCTGCTCCGCCTCCACTACCCTTGTGCCTGCACTCTCCAGTAGCCGTGCCGCGCCCCCTCCCCTCCCCTAGCCGCAGCTCCTGCAGACCCCTGGCAGCCAAGGCGAGGGTCGCCGCCACTGTTGGAGATCCCTACCAGCCGAGGCGAGGGGCGCAGACGGTGATGGAGACCCTCCCCCGTGCAGTGGAGCAGGTCTCTGCTGCTGCTGGAGTTCCCTTTGCAGTGCTGGGAGGGTCTCAAGCCATGCCGCCCTCCCTCCCCTTCCCTTGCTCCAGGCCTTACAAGCCGTGCTGCGCCCCATCTCTTCAGCTCGCCGCCGCTGCTGGAGACCACTGGCAGCAGCAGCAGCGAGGCTCGCTGCTGCTGGAGACCACCGGAAGCCGTGGCGAGTGTCTTCCGCTGTGCCAGGGCCCCTTCCCTTCCCTTGCACCTGGGCTTTCCAGCTGCACCGCACCTCTTCAACTCGCCTCGCCTCGCGGCTGGAGACCCCCAGCAGGCGAAGTGAGGGTAGCCGCTGCTGCTGGAGATCCCCTCGCGGCAGGGTGAGGGTCGCCAGCCGTGCCGCGCCCCCTCCCCTCCGGGAACCGCGGCTGCTGGAGGCCACTGGGAGCCCTGGCGAGAGACTCTGTGCTGCTGTATACCCACGGAAGCCGAGGCGAGGGTTGCGGCTGCTGCTGGATACACACGGGAGCAGAGGCGAGGGTCGCCGCTGCTGCTCCTGGAGACCCCTGGCAGCCATGGCATGGGTTGCCTCAGCTGCTGTAGACCCCCGGAGTCCGCGTGGAGGGTTGCCTCCACTGCTGGAGACCCCCTAGCAGCCGAGTCCAGGGTCTCCAGCCCTGCCGTGGCCCCCTCCCCTTCACTTGTGCCTGGGCACTCCAGCCAAGCCGCGCCCCCCTCCCCTCCCCTAGCCGCAGCTCCTGCAGACCCCTGGCAGCCAAAGCGAGGGTCGCCGCTCCTGCTGGAGGCCCCCAACCCCCTCCTGGCGAGGGTCGCCTCCACTGCTGGAAACCCCCTAGCAGCCGAGGCCAGGGAATCCAGCCATGCCGTGGCCCCCTCCCCTTCGCTTGTGCCTGGGCACTCCAGCCGTGCTCCTCCCCTCCCCTCCCCTAGTCGCGGCTGCTGAAGACCGCCGGCAGCCAAGAGGATGTTCACCGTGGCTGCTGGAGACACCCACCGCCACCCCCCCGGCGAGGGTCGCCTCCACTGCTGAGACCCCCTATCAGCCAAGGCCAGGGTCTCCAGCCATGCCGTGGCCCCTCCCCTTCACTTGTGCCTGGGCACTCCAGCCATGCCACGCCCAAACCCCTCCCCTAGCCGCAGCTGCTGCAGACCCCTGGCAGCCAAGGCGAGGGTCGCCGCTCCTGCTGGAGACCCCCAACCCCCTCCCGGCGATGGTCGCCTCCACTGCTGGAAACCCCCTAGCAGCGGAAGACATGTTCTCCAGCCATGCCGTGGCCCCTCCCTTTCACTTGTGCCTGGACACTCCAGCCATTCCCCTCCCCTCCCCTCCGCTAGTCGCAGCTGGTGGAGACCCTTGGCAGCCGAGGGGATGATCACCGCTGCTGCTGGAGACCACCACCCCCCCACGGCGAGGGTCGCCGCTCCTGCTAGAGACCCCCAACCCCCTCCCGGCGAGGGTCGCCTCCACTGCTGAGACCCCCTATCAGCCAAGGCCAGGGTCTCCAGCCATGCCGTGGCCCAATCCACTTCACTTGTGCCTGGGCACTCCTGCCATGCCACGCCCAATCCCCTCCCCTAGCCGCAGCTCCTGCAGATCCCCAGCAGCCAAGGCGAGGGTCACCGCGGCTGCTGGAGACTCCCAGCACCAAGGCGAGGGTCACCGCCGCGACTGGAGTTCCCCAGCACCCGAGGCCAAGGTCGCCAATTCCCCTGGAGATCCCGTTGTTGCACAGCTAAGGGCTGTAGGCAAGCTGCTCCGCCTCCACTACCCTTGTGCCAGGACTCTCCAGCAGCCGTGCCGCGCCCCCTCCCCTCCCCTAGCCGCAGCTCCTGCAGACCCCTGGCAGCCAACGCGAGGGTCGCCGCTGCTGCTGGAGACCACCACCCCCCAACGGCGAGGGTCGCCGCTCCTGCTGGAGACCCCCAACCACCTCCTGGCGAGGGTCGCCTTCACTGCTGGAAACCCCCTAGCAGCCGATGCCAGGGGCTCCAGCCATGCCGTGGCCCTCACCTTTCCTTGCGGCTGGGCTCTCCAGCCCCCTAGGCTCCCTATGCTCCCCGAGCCGCACCTGCTGGAGAACCCTGGCAGCCCACGCGAGTGTTGCCAACGCTGCTGGAGAACCCCGGCAGCGAGGGGAGGGTCGCCGTCACTGCTGCTGAGACAACTGGCACCCGAGGGCAGGGTCTCCAGCCCTGCCGTGGCCCCTCCCCTTCACTTGTGCCTGGGCACTCCAGCCATACCGCGCCCCCACCTCTCCCCTAGCCGCAGCTCCTGCAGACCCCTGGCAGCCAAGGCGAGGGTCGCCGCTCCTGCTGGAGACCCCCAACCCCCCCGCGGCGAGGGTCGCCGCTCCTGCTGGAGACCCCCAACACCCTCCTGGCGAGGGTCGCCTCCACTGCTGGAAACCCACTGGCAGCCGAGGCCAGGGTCTCCAGCCATGCCGTGGCCCATCCCCTTCACTTGCACCTGAGCTCTCCAGCCGTTCCCCGCCACCTCGCCTCCCCTAGCCACAGCTGCTGGAGACCCCTGGCAGCCGAAGCGAGGTTTGCTGCTGAGGCTGGTGACCCCCAGCACCTGAGGCAAGAGTCGCTGCTGCTGATGGAGATCCTTGGCAGCCATGTCATGGGTCGCCTCAGCTGCAGGAGACCCCCGGGGTCCACGTCGAGGGTTGCATCCACTGCTGGAGCCCCCCTAGCAGCCGAGTCCAGGGTCTCCAGCCCTGCCGTGGCCCCTCCCCTTCACTTGTGCCTGGGCACTCCAGCCAAGCCACGCCCAATCCCCTCCCCTAGCCGCAGCTCCTGCAGACCCCTGACAGCCAAGGCGAGGGTCGCCGCTCCTGCTGGAGACCCCCAAACCCCCCCCCGGCGAGGGTCGTCTCCACTGCTGGAAACCCCCTAGCAGAGGAGGCCAGGGGTTCCAGCCATGCCGTGGCCCCTCCCCTTCACTTGTGCCTGGGCACTCCTGTCATGCCACGCCCAATCCCCTCCCCTAGCTGCAGCTCCTGCAGATCCCCGGCAGCCAAGGCGAGGGTCACCGCGGCTGCTGGAGACTCCCAGCACCAAGGCGAGGGTCGCCGCGGCGGCTGGAGATCCCCAGCACCGGATACCAAGGTCGCCAATTCCCCTGGAGATCCCGTTGTTGCACAGCTAAGGGCTGTAGGCATGCTGCTCCGCCTCCACTACACTTGTGCCTGGACTCTCCAGCAGCCGTGCCGCGCCCCCTCCCCTCCCCTAGCCGCAGCTACTGCAGACCCCTGGCAGCCAAGGCGAGGGTCGCCGCCGCTGCTGGAGACCCCCAACCACCTCCTGGCGAGGGTCGCCTTCACTGCTGGAAACCCCCTAGCAGCCGATGCCAGGGGCTCCAGCCATGCCGTGGCCCTCACCTTTCCTTGCGGCTGGGCTCTCCAGCCCCCTAGGCTGCCTATGCTCCCCGAGCCGCACCTGCTGGAGAACCCTGGCAGCCCACGCGAGTGTTGCCAACGCTGCTGGAGACCCCCGGCAGCGAGGGGAGGGTCGCCGTCACTGCTGCTGAGACAACTGGCACCCGAGGGCAGGGTCTCCAGCCCTGCCGTGGCCCCTCCCCTTCACTTGTGCCTGGGCACTCCAGCCAAGCCACGCCCAATCCCCTCCCCTAGCCGCAGCTCCTGCAGACCCCTGGCAGCCAAGGCGAGGGTCGCCGCTCCTGCTGGAGACCCCAAACCCCCTCCTGGCGAGGGTCGCCTCCACTGCTGGAAACCCCCTAGCAGCCAAAGCCAGGGTCTCCAGCCATGCCGTGGCCCCTCCCCTTCACTTGCACCTGAGCTCTCCAGCTGTTCCCCGCCACCTCGCCTCCCCTAGCCGCAGCTGCTGGAGACCCCTGGGAGCCGAAGCGAGGTTCGCTGCTGAGGCTGGTGACCCCCAGCACCTGAGGCGAGAGTCGCTGCTGCTGATGGAGATCCGCAGGCAGCCGTGGCCTGGGTCGCCTCAGCTGCAGTAGACCCCCGGGGTCCGCGTGGAGGGTCGCCTCCACTGCTGGAGACCCCCTATCAGCCAAGGCCAGGGTCTCCAGCCATGCCGTGGCCCCTCCCCTTCACTTGTGCCTGGGCACTCCAGCCGTGCCCCTCCCCTCCCCTCCCCTAGTCGCAGCTGCTGGAGACCCCCGGCAGCCAAGACGATGTTCACCGCTGCTGCTGGAGACCCCCACCCCACCCCCCGGCGAGGGTCGACGCCGCTGCTGGAGATCCCCAACACCCCCCGGCGAGGGTCGCCTCCACTGCTAGACCCTCTATCAGCCAAGGCCAGGGTCTCCAGCCATGCCGTGGCCCCTCCACTTCACTTGTGCCTGGGCACTGCTGCCATGCCACGCCCAATCCCCTCCCCTAGCCACAGCTCCTGCAGACCCCCGGCAGCCAAGGCGAGGGTCACCGCGGCTGCTGGAGACTCCCAGCACCAAGGCGAGGGTCGCCGCCGCGGCTGGAGATCCCCAGCACCCGAGGCCAAGGTCACCAATTCCCCTGGAGATCCTGTTGTTGCACAGCTAAGGGCTGTAGGCATGCTGCTCCGCCTCCACTTCCCTTGTGCCTGCACTCTCCAGTAGCCGTGCCGCGCCCCCTCCCCTCCCCTAGCCGCAGCTACTGCAGACCCCTGGCAGCCAAGGCGAGGGTCGCCGCCGCTGCTGGAGACCCCCAACCACCTCCTGGCGAGGGTCGCCTTCACTGCTGGAAACCCCCTAGCAGCCGATGCCAGGGGCTCCAGCCATGCCGTGGCCCCTCCCCTTCACTTGTGCCTGGGCTCTCCAGCCCCCTAGGCTGCCTATGCTCCCCGAGCCGCACCTGCTGGAGAACCCTGGCAGCCCACGCGAGTGTTGCCAACGCTGCTGGAGACCCCCGGCAGCGAGGGGAGGGTCGCCGTCACTGCTGCTGAGACAACTGGCACCCGAGGGCAGGGTCTCCAGCCCTGCCGTGGCCCCTCCCCTTCACTTGTGCCTGGGCACTCCAGCCAAGCCACGCCCAATCCCCTCCCCTAGCCGCAGCTCCTGCAGACCCCTGGCAGCCAAGGCGAGGGTCGCCGCTCCTGCTGGAGACCCCCACCCCCCTCCCCCGGCGAGGGTCGCCTCCACTGTTGGAAACCCCCTAGCAGCCGAGTCCAGGGGCTCCAGCCCTGCCGTGACCCCTCCCCTTCACTTGTGCCTGGGCACTCCAGCCATACCGCGCCCCCACCCCTCCCCTAGCCGCAGCTCCTGCAGACCCCTGGCAGCCAAGGCGAGGGTCGCCGCTCCTGCTGGAGACCCCCAACCCCCTCCTGGCGAGGGTCGCCTCCACTGCTGGAAACCCCCTAGCAGCCGAGGCCAGGGTCTCCAGCCATGCCGTGGCCCCTCCCCTTCACTTGCACCTGAGCTCTCCAGCTGTTCCCCGCCACCTCGCCTCCCCTAGCCGCAGCTGCTGGAGACCCCTGGCAGCCGAAGCGAGGTTCGCTGCTGAGGCTGGTGACCCCCAGCACCTGAGGCGAGAGTCGCTGCTGCTGATGGAGATCCGCAGGCAGCCGTGGCCTGGGTCGCCTCAGCTGCAGTAGACCCCCGGGGTCCGCGTGGAGGGTCGCCTCCACTGCTGGAGACCCCCTATCAGCCAAGGCCAGGGTCTCCAGCCATGCCGTGGCCCCTCCCCTTCACTTGTGCCTGGGCACTCCAGCCGTGCCCCTCCCCTCCCCTCCCCTAGTTGCAGCTGCTGGAGACCCCCGGCAGCCAAGACGATGTTCACCACTGCTGCTGGAGACCCCCACCCCACCCCCCGGCGAGGGTGGCCTCCACTGCTGCTGGAGATCCCCAACACCTCCGGCGAGGGTCGCCTCCACTGCTAGACCCTCTATCAGCCAAGGCCAGGGTCTCCAGCCATGCCGTGGCCCCTCCACTTCACTTGTGCCTGGGCACTGCTGCCATGCCACGCCCAATCCCCTCCCCTAGCCGCAGCTCCTGCAGATCCCCGGCAGCCAAGGCGAGGGTCACCGCGGCTGCTGGAGCCTCCCAGCACCAAGGCGAGGGTCGCCGCCGCGGCTGGAGATCCCCAGCACCCGAGGCCAAGGTCGCCAATTCCCCTGGAGATCCCGTTGTTGCACAGCTAAGGGCTGTAGGCATGCTGCTCCGCCTCCACTACCCTTGTGCCTGCACTCTCCAGTAGCCGTGCCGCGCCCCCTCCCCTCCCCTAGCCGCAGCTCCTGCAGACCCCTGGCAGCCAAGGCGAGGGTCGCCGCCACTGTTGGAGATCCCTACCAGCCGAGGCGAGGGGCGCAGACGGTGATGGAGACACCCTCACCCCCGGTGCAGCGGAGCAGGTCTCTGCTGCTGCTGGAGTTCCCTTTGCAGTGCTGGGAGGGTCTCAAGCCATGCCGCCCTCCCTCCCCTTCCCTTGCTCCAGGCCTTACAAGCCGTGCTGCGCCCCATCTCTTCAGCTCGCCTCCGCTTCTGTAGACCACTGGAAGCCGTGGCGAGTGTCTTCCGCTGTGCCAGGGCCCCTTCCCTTCCCTTGCACCTGGGCTTTCCAGCTGCACCGCACCTCTTCAACTCGCCTCGCCTCGCGGCTGGAGACCCCCAGCAGGCGAAGTGAGGGTAGCCGCTGCTGCTGGAGATCCCCTCGCGGCAGGGTGAGGGTCGCCAGCCGCGCCGCGCGCCCTCCCCTCCGGGAACCGCTGCTGCTGGAGGCCACTGGAAGCCCTGGCGAGAGTCTGTGTGCTGCTGTATACCCACGGAAGCCCAGGCGAGGGTTGCGGCTGCTGCTGGATACACACGGGAGCAGAGGCGAGGTTCGCCGCTGCTGCTCCTGGAGACCCCCAGGCAGCCATGGCATGGGTTGCCTCAGCTGCAGGAGACCCCCGGGGTCAGCGTGGAGGGTCGCCTCCACTGCTGGAGACACCCTATCAGCCAAGGTCAGGGTCTCCAGCCATGCCGTGGCCCCTCCCCTTCACTTGTGCCTGGGCACTCCAGCCGTGCCCCTCCCCTCCCCTCCCCTAGTCGCAGCTGCTGGAGACCCCCCGCAGCCAAGACGATGTTCACCGCGGCTGCTGGAGACCCCCGCCCCCCCCCGGCGAGGGTCGCCTCCACTGCTGAGACCCCCTATCAGCCAAGACCAGGGTCTCCAGCCCTGCCGTGGCCCCTCCCCTTCACTTGTGCCTGGGCACTCCAGCCAAGCCACGCCCAATCCCCTCCCCTAGCCGCAGCTCCTGCAGACCCCTGGCAGCCAAGGCGAGGGTCGCCGCTCCTGTTGGAGACCCCCAACCCCCTCCTGGCGAGGGTCGCCTCCACTGCTGGAAACCCCCTAGCAGCAGAGGCCAGGGTCTCCAGCCATGCCGTGGCCCCTCCCCTTCACTTGCGCCTGAGGTCTCCAGCCGTGCCGCGCCACCTCGCCTCCCCTAGCCACAGCTGCTGGAGACCCCTGGCAGCCGAAGCGAGGTTCGCTGCTTCGGCTCGTGACCCCCAGGACCTGAGGCGAGAGTCGCTGCTGCTGATGGAGATCCGCAGGCAGCCGTGGCCTGGGTCGCCTCAGCTGCAGTAGACCCCGGGGTTCGCGTGGAGGGTCGCCTCCACTGCTGGAGACCCCCTATCAGCCAAGGCCAGGGTCTCCAGCCATGCCGTGGCCCCTCCCCTTCACTTGTGCCTGGGCACTCCAGCCGTGCCCCTCCCCTCCCCTCCCCTAGTCGCAGCTGCTGGAGACCCCCCGCAGCCAAGACGATGTTCACCGCGGCTGCTGGAGACCCCCAACCCCCCGGCGAGGGTCGCCTCCACTGCTGCTGGAGATCCCCAACACCCCCCGGCGAGGGTCGCCTCCACTGCTAGACCCTCTATCAGCCAAGGCCAGGGTCTCCAGCCATGCCGTGGCCCCTCCACTTCACTTGTGCCTGGGCACTGCTGCCATGCCACGCCCAATCCCCTCCCCTAGCCGCAGCTCCTGCAGACCCCCGGCAGCCAAGGCGAGGGTCACCGCGGCTGCTGGAGCCTCCCAGCACCAAGACGAGGGTCGCCGCCGCGGCTGGAGATCCCCAGCACCCGAGGCCAAGGTCGCCAATTCCCCTGGAGATCCCGTTGTTGCACAGCTAAGGGCTGTAGGCATGCTGCTCCGCCTCCACTACCCTTGTGCCTGCACTCTCCAGTAGCCGTGCCGCGCCCCCTCCCCTCCCCTAGCCGCAGCTCCTGCAGACCCCTGGCAGCCAAGGCGAGGGTCGCCGCCACTGTTGGAGATCCCTACCAGCCGAGGCGAGGGGCGCAGACGGTGATGGAGACCCTCCCCCGTGCAGTGGAGCAGGTCTCTGCTGCTGCTGGAGTTCCCTTTGCAGTGCTGGGAGGGTCTCAAGCCATGCCGCCCTCCCTCCCCTTCCCTTGCTCCAGGCCTTACAAGCCATGCTGCGCCCCATCTCTTCAGCTCGCCGCCGCTGCTGGAGACCACTGGCAGCAGCAGCAGCGAGGCTCGCTGCTGCTGGAGACCACCGGAAGCCGTGGCGAGTGTCTTCCGCTGTGCCAGGGCCCCTTCCCTTCCCTTGCACCTGGGCTTTCCAGCTGCACCGCACCTCTTCAACTCGCCTCGCCTCGCGGCTGGAGACCCCCAGCAGGCGAAGTGAGGGTAGCCGCTGCTGCTGGAGATCCCCTCGCGGCAGGGTGAGGGTCGCCAGCCGCGCCGCGCGCCCTCCCCTCCAGGAACCGCGGCTGCTGGAGGCCACTGGAAGCCCTGGCGAGAGTCTGTGTGCTGCTGTATACCCACGGAAGCCCAGGCGAGGGTTGCGGCTGCTGCTGGATACACACGGGAGCAGAGGCGAGGTTCGCCGCTGCTGCTCCTGGAGACCCCCAGGCAGCCATGGCATGGGTTGCCTCAGCTGCAGGAGACCCCCGGGGTCCGCGTGGAGGGTCGCCTCCACTGCTGGAGACACCCTATCAGCCAAGGTCAGGGTCTCCAGCCATGCCGTGGCCCCTCCCCTTCACTTGTGCCTGGGCACTCCAGCCGTGCCCCTCCCCTCCCCTCCCCTAGTCGCAGCTGCTGGAGACCCCCCGCAGCCAAGACGATGTTCACCGCGGCTGCTGGAGACCCCCGCCCCCCCGCGGCGAGGGTCGTCGCTCCTGCTGGAGACCCCCAACCCCCCCCGGCGAGGGTCGCCTCCACTGCTGAGACCCCCTATCAGCCAAGACCAGGGTCTCCAGCCCTGCCGTGGCCCCTCCCCTTCACTTGTGCCTGGGCACTCCAGCCAAGCCACGCCCAATCCCCTCCCCTAGCCGCAGCTCCTGCAGACCCCTGGCAGCCAAGGCGAGGGTCGCCGCTCCTGCTGGAGACCCCCACCCCCCTCCCCCGGCGAGGCTCGCCTCCACTGCTGGAAACCCCCTAGCAGCGGAGGCCAGGGGCTCCAGCCATGCCGTGACCCCTCCCCTTCACTTGTGCCTGGGCACTCCAGCCATACCGCGCCCCCTCCTCTCCCCTAGCCGCAGCTCCTGCAGACCCCTGGCAGCCAAGGCGAGGGTCGCCGCTCCTGTTGGAGACCCCCAACCCCCTCCTGGCGAGGGTCGCCTCCACTGCTGGAGACCCCCTAGCAGCCAAGGCCAGGGTCTCCAGCCATGCCGTGGCCCCTCCCCTTCACTTGCCCTGAGCTCTCCAGCCGTGCCCCTCCCCTCCCCTCCCCTAGTCGCAGCTGCTGGAGACCCCCGGCAGCCAAGAGGATGTTCACCGCGGCTGCTGGTGACACCCACCCACCCCCGGCGAGGGTCGCCTCCACTGCTGGAGACCCCCTATCAGCCAAGGCCAGGGAATCCAGCCATGCCGTGGCCCCTCCCCTTCGCTTGTGCCTGGGCACTCCAGCCGTGCTCCTCCCCTCCCCTAACCTAGTCGCCGCTGCTGAAGACCGCCGGCAGCCAAGAGGATGTTCACCGTGGCTGCTGGAGACACCCACCGCCCCCCCCCGGCGAGGGTCGCCTCCACTGCTGAGACCCCCTATCAGCCAAGGCCAGGGTCTCCAGCCATGCCGTGGCCCCTCCCCTTCACTTGTGCCTGGGCACTCCAGCCATGCCACGCCCAAACCCCTCCCCTAGCCACAGCTGCTGCAGACCCCTGGCAGCCAAGGCGAGGGTCGCCGCTCCTGCTGGAGACCCCCAACCCCCTCCCGGCGATGTTCGCCTCCACTGCTGGAAACCCCCTAGCAGCGGAGGACAGGTTCTCCAGCCATGCCGTGGCCCCTCCCTTTCACTTGTGCCTGGACACTCCAGCCATTCCCCTCCCCTCCCCTCCGCTAGTCGCAGCTGCTGGAGACCCTCGGCAGCCGAGAGGATGATCACCGCGGCTGCTGGAGACCCCCACCCCCCCACGGCGAGGGTCGCCGCTCCTGCTAGAGACCCCCAACCCCCTCCCGGCGAGGGTCGCCTCCACTGCTGAGACCCCCTATCAGCCAAGGCCAGGGTCTCCAGCCATGCCGTGGCCCAATCCACTTCACTTGTGCCTGGGCACTCCTGCCATGCCACGCCCAATCCCCTCCCCTAGCCGCAGCTCCTGCAGATCCCCAGCAGCCAAGCCGAGGGTCACCGCGGCTGCTGGAGACTCCCAGCACCAAGGCGAGGGTCACCGCCGCGACTGGAGTTCCCCAGCACCCGAGGCCAAGGTCGCCAATTCCCCTGGAGATCCCGTTGTTGCACAGCTAAGGGCTGTAGGCAAGCTGCTCCGCCTCCACTACCCTTGTGCCAGGACTCTCCAGCAGCCGTGCCGCGCCCCCTCCCCTCCCCTAGCCGCAGCTCCTGCAGACCCCTGGCAGCCAACGCGAGGGTCGCCGCTGCTGCTGGAGACCACCACCCCCCCGCGGCGAGGGTCGCCGCTCCTGCTGGAGACCCCCAACCACCTCCTGGCGAGGGTCGCCTTCACTGCTGGAAACCCCCTAGCAGCCGATGCCAGGGGCTCCAGCCATGCCGTGGCCCTCACCTTTCCTTGCGGCTGGGCTCTCCAGCGCCCTAGGCTCCCTATGCTCCCCTAGCCGCACCTGCTGGAGAACCCTGGCAGCCCACGCGAGTGTTGCCAACGCTGCTGGAGACCCCCGGCAGCGAGGGGAGGGTCGCCGTCACTGCTGCTGAGACAACTGGCACCCGAGGGCAGGGTCTCCAGCCCTGCCGTGGCCCCTCCCCTTCACTTGTGCCTAGGCACTCCAGCCATACCGCGCCCCCACCTCTCCCCTAGCCGCAGCTCCTGCAGGCCCCTGGCAGCCAAGGCGAGGGTCGCCGCTCCTGCTGGAGACCCCCAACCCCCCCGCGGCGAGGGTCGCCGCTCCTGCTGGAGACCCCCAACACCCTCCTGGCGAGGGTCGCCTCCACTGTTGGAAACCCACTAGCAGCCGAGGCCAGGGTCTCCAGCCATGCCGTGGCCCATCCCCTTCACTTGCACCTGAGCTCTCCAGCCGTTCCCCGCCACCTCGCCTCCCCTAGCCACAGCTGCTGGAGACCCCTGGCAGCCGAAGCGAGGTTTGCTGCTGAGGCTGGTGACCCCCAGCACCTGAGGCAAGAGTCGCTGCTGCTGATGGAGATCCTTGGCAGCCATGTCATGGGTCGCCTCAGCTGCAGGAGACCCCCGGGGTCCACGTTGAGGGTTGCATCCACTGCTGGAGCCCCCCTAGCAGCCGAGTCCAGGGTCTCCAGCCCTGCCGTGGCCCCTCCCCTTCACTTGTGCCTGGGCACTCCAGCCAAGCCACGCCCAATCCCCTCCCCTAGCCGCAGCTCCTGCAGACCCCTGGCAGCCAAGGCGAGGGTCGCCGCTCCTGCTGGAGACCCCCAAACCCCCCCCGGCGAGGGTCGTCTCCACTGCTGGAAACCCCCTAGCAGAGGAGGCCAGGGGTTCCAGCCATGCCGTGGCCCCTCCCCTTCACTTGTGCCTGGGCACTCCTGTCATGCCACGCCCAATCCCCTCCCCTAGCTGCAGCTCCTGCAGATCCCCGGCAGCCAAGGCGAGGGTCACCGTGGCTGCTGGAGACTCCCAGCACCAAGGCGAGGGTCGCCGCGGCGGCTGGAGATCCCCAGCACCGGATACCAAGGTCGCCAATTCCCCTGGAGATCCCGTTGTTGCACAGCTAAGGGCTGTAGGCATGCTGCTCCGCCTCCACTACACTTGTGCCTGGACTCTCCAGCAGCCGTGCCGCGCCCCCTCCCCTCCCCTAGCCGCAGCTCCTGCAGACCCCTGGCAGCCAAGGCGAGGGTCGCCGCCGCTGCTGGAGACCCCCAACCACCTCCTGGCGAGGGTCGCCTTCACTGCTGGAAACCCCCTAGCAGCCGATGCCAGGGGCTCCAGCCATGCCGTGGCCCTCACCTTTCCTTGCGGCTGGGCTCTCCAGCCCCCTAGGCTCCCTATGCTCCCCGAGCCGCACCTGCTGGAGAACCCTGGCAGCCCACGCGAGTGTTGCCAACGCTGCTGGAGACCCCCGGCAGCGAGGGGAGGATCGCCATCACTGCTGCTGAGACAACTGGCACCCGAGGGCAGGGTCTCCAGCCCTGCCGTGGCCCCTCCCCTTCACTTGTGCCTGGGCACTCCAGCCAAGCCACGCCCAATCCCCTCCCCTAGCCGCAGCTCCTGCAGACCCCTGGCAGCCAAGGCGAGGGTCGCCGATCCTGCTGGAGACCCCCAACCCCCTCCTGGCGAGGGTCGCCTCCACTGCTGGAAACCCCCTAGCAGCCGAGGCCAGGGTCTCCAGCCATGCCGTGGCCCCTCCCCTTCACTTGCACCTGAGCTCTCCAGCTGTTCCGGGCCACCTCGCCTCCCCTAGCCGCAGCTGCTGGAGACCCCTGGGAGCCGAAACGAGGTTCGCTGCTGAGGCTGGTGACCCCCAGCACCTGAGGCGAGAGTCGCTGCTGCTGATGGAGATCCGCAGGCAGCCGTGGCCTGGGTCGCCTCAGCTGCAGTAGACCCCCGGGTTCCGCGTGGAGGGTCGCCTCCACTGCTGGAGACCCCCTATCAGCCAAAGCCAGGGTCTACAGCCATGCCGTGGCCCCTCCCCTTCACTTGTGCCTGGGCACTCCAGCCGTGCCCCTCCCCTCCCCTCCCCTAGTCGCAGCTGCTGGAGACCCCCGGCAGCCAAGACGATGTTCACCGCGGCTGCTGGAGACCCCCACCCCACCCCCCGGCGAGGGTCGACGCCGCTGCTGGAGATCCCCAACACCCCCCGGCGAGGGTCGCCTCCACTGCTAGACCCTCTATCAGCCAAGGCCAGGGTCTCCAGCCATGCCGTGGCCCCTCCACTTCACTTGTGCCTGGGCACTGCTGCCATGCCACGCCCAATCCCCTCCCCTAGCCGCAGCTCCTGCAGACCCCTGGCAGCCAAGGCGAGGGTCACCGCGGCTGCTGGAGACTCCCAGCACCAAGGCGAGGGACGCCAATTCCCCTGGAGATCCCGTTGTTGCACAGCTAAGGGCTGTAGGCATGCTGCTCCGCCTCCACTACCCTTGTGCCTGCACTCTCCAGTAGCCGTGCCGCGCCCCCTCCCCTCCCCTAGCTTCAGCTCCTGCAGACCCCTGGCAGCCAAGGCGAGGGTCGCCGCCACTGTTGGAGATCCCTACCAGCCGAGGCGAGGGGCGCAGACGGTGATGGAGACACCCTCACCCCCGGTGCAGCGGAGCAGGTCTCTGCTGCTGCTGGAGTTCCCTTTGCAGTGCTGGGAGGGTCTCAAGCCATGCCGCCCTCCCTCCCCTTCCCTTGCTCCAGGCCTTACAAGCCGTGCTGCGCCCCATCTCTTCAGCTCTCCGCCGCTGCTGTAGACCACTGGAAGCCGTGGCGAGTGTCTTCCGCTGTGCCAGGGCCCCTTCCCTTCCCTTGCACCTGGGCTTTCCAGCTGCACCGCACCTCTTCAACTCGCCACGCCTCGCGGCTGGAGACCCCCAGCAGGCGAAGTGAGGGTAGCCGCTGCTGCTGGAGATCCCCTCGCGGCAGGGTGAGGGTCGCCAGCCGCGCCGCGCCCCCTCCCCTCCGGGAACCGCTGCTGCTGGAGGCCCCTGGGAGCCCTGGCGAGAGTCTCTGTGCTGCTGGATACCCACGGAAGCCGAGGCGAGGGTTGCGGCTGCTGCTGGATACCCACGGGAGCAGAGGCGAGGGTCGCCGCTGCTGCTCCTGGAGACCCCCAGGCAGCCATGGCATGGGTTGCCTCAGCTGCAGGAGACCCCCGGGGTCCGCGTGGATGGTCGCCTCCACTGCTGGAGACCCCCTAGCAGCCAAGGCCAGGGTCTCCAGCCATGCCGTGGCCCCTCCCCTTCACTTGTGCCTGGGCACTCCAGCCGTGCCCCTCCCCTCCCCTCCCCTAGTCGCAGCTGCTGGAGACCCCCGGCAGCCAAGACGATGTTCACCGCGGCTGCTGGAGACCCCCACCCCCCCCGGCGAGGGTCGTCGCTCCTGCTGGAGACCCCCAACCCCCCCCGGCGAGGGTCGCCTCCACTGCTGAGACCCCCTATCAGCCAAGACCAGGGTCTCCAGCCATGCCGTGGACCCTCCTCTTCACTTGTGCCTGGGCACTCCAGCCAAGCCACGCCCAATCCCATCCCCTAGCCGCAGCTCCTGCAGACCCCTGGCAGCCAAGGCGAGGGTCGCCGCTCCTGCTGGAGACCCCCACCCCCCTCCCCCGGCGAGGCTCGCCTCCACTGCTGGAAACCCCCTAACAGCGGAGGCCAGGGGCTCCAGCCATGCCGTGACCCCTCCCCTTCACTTGTGCCTGGGCACTCCAGCCAAGCCGCGCCCCCTCCTCTCCCCTAGCCGCAGCTCCTGCAGACCCCTGGCAGCCAAAGCGAGGGTCGCCGCTCCTGTTGGAGACCCCCAACCCCCTCCTGGCGAGGGTCGCCTCCACTGCTGGAAACCCCCTAGCAGCCGAGGCCAGGGTCTCCAGCCATGCCGTGGACCCTCCCCTTCACTTGTGCCTGGGCACTCCAGCCGTGCCCCTCCCCTCCCCTCCCCTAGTCGCAGGTGCTGGAGACCCCCCGCAGCCAAGACGATGTTCACCGCGGCTGCTGGAGACCCCCACCCCCCGGCGAGGGTTGATGCCGCTGCTGGAGATCCCCAACACCCCCCGGCGAGGGTCGCCTCCACTGCTAGACCCTCTATCAGCCAAGACCAGGGTCTCCAGCCATGCCGTGGACCCTCCACTTCACTTGTGCCTGGGCACGGCTGCCATGCCACGCCCAATCCCCTCCCCTAGCCGCAGCTCCTGCAGACCCCCGGCAGCCAAGGCGAGGGTCGCCGCTCCTGCTGGAGACCCCCAACCCCCTCCCGGCGATGGTCGCCTCCACTGCTGGAAACCCCCTAGCAATGGAGGACAGGTTCTCCAGCCATGCCGTGGCCCCTCCCTTTCACTTGTGCCTGGACACTCCAGCCATTCCCCTCCCCTCCCCTCCGCTAGTCGCAGCTGCTGGAGACCCTCGGCAGCCGAGGGGATGATCACCGCGGCTGCTGGAGACCCCCACCCCCCCACGGCGATGGTCGCCGCTCCTGCTAGAGACCCCCAACCCCCTCCCGGCGAGGGTCGCCTCCACTGCTGAGACCCCCTATCAGCCAAGGCCAGGGTCTCCAGCCATGCCGTGGCCCAATCCACTTCACTTGTGCCTGGGCACTCCTGCCATGCCACGCCCAATCCCCTCCCCTAGCCGCAGCTCCTGCAGATCCCCAGCAGCCAAGCCGAGGGTCACCGCGGCTGCTGGAGACTCCCAGCACCAAGGCGAGGGTCACCGCCGCGACTGGAGTTCCCCAGCACCCGAGGCCAAGGTCGCCAATTCCCCTGGAGATCCCGTTGTTGCACAGCTAAGGGCTGTAGGCAAGCTGCTCCGCCTCCACTACCCTTGTGCCAGGACTCTCCAGCAGCTGTGCCGCGCCCCCTCCCCTCCCCTAGCCGCAGCTCCTGCAGACCCCTGGCAGCCAACGCGAGGGTCGCCGCTGCTGCTGGAGACCACCACCCCCCCGCGGCGAGGGTCGCCGCTCCTGCTGGAGACCCCCAACCACCTCCTGGCGAGGGTCGCCTTCACTGCTGGAAACCCCCTAGCAGCCGATGCCAGGGGCTCCAGCCATGCCGTGGCCCTCACCTTTCCTTGCGGCTGGGCTCTCCAGCGCCCTAGGCTCCCTATGCTCCCCTAGCCGCACCTGCTGGAGAACCCTGGCAGCCCACGCGAGTGTTGCCAACGCTGCTGGAGACCCCCGGCAGCGAGGGGAGGGTCGCCGTCACTGCTGCTGAGACAACTGGCACCCGAGGGCAGGGTCTCCAGCCCTGCCGTGGCCCCTCCCCTTCACTTGTGCCTGGGCACTCCAGCCATACCGCGCCCCCACCTCTCCCCTAGCCGCAGCTCCTGCAGACCCCTGGCAGCCAAGGCGAGGGTCGCCGCTCCTGCTGGAGACCCCCAACCCCCCCGCGGCGAGGGTCGCCGCCCCTGCTGGAGACCCCCAACACCCTCCTGGCGAGGGTCGCCTCCACTGTTGGAAACCCACTAGCAGCCGAGGCCAGGGTCTCCAGCCATGCCGTGGCCCATCCCCTTCACTTGCACCTGAGCTCTCCAGCCGTTCCCCGCCACCTCGCCTCCCCTAGCCACAGCTGCTGGAGACCCCTGGCAGCCGAAGCGAGGTTTGCTGCTGAGGCTGGTGACCCCCAGCACCTGAGGCAAGAGTCGCTGCTGCTGATGGAGATCCTTGGCAGCCATGTCATGGGTCGCCTCAGCTGCAGGAGACCCCCGGGGTCCACGTCGAGGGTTGCATCCACTGCTGGAGCCCCCCTAGCAGCCGAGTCCAGGGTCTCCAGCCCTGCCGTGGCCCCTCCCCTTCACTTGTGCCTGGGCACTCCAGCCAAGCCACGCCCAATTCCCTCCCCTAGCCGCAGCTCCTGCAGACCCCTGGCAGCCAAGGCGAGGGTCGCCGCTCCTGCTGGAGACCCCCAAACCCCCCCCGGCGAGGGTCGTCTCCACTGCTGGAAACCCCCTAGCAGAGGAGGCCAGGGGTTCCAGCCATGCCGTGGCCCCTCCCCTTCACTTGTGCCTGGGCACTCCTGTCATGCCACGCCCAATCCCCTCCCCTAGCTGCAGCTCCTGCAGATCCCCTTCAGCCAAGGCGAGGGTCACCGTGGCTGCTGGAGACTCCCAGCACCAAGGCGAGGGTCGCCGCCGCGGCTGGAGATCCCCAGCACCGGATACCAAGGTCGCCAATTCCCCTGGAGATGCCGTTGTTGCACAGCTAAGGGCTGTAGGCATGCTGCTCCGCCTCCACTACACTTGTGCCTGGACTCTCCAGCAGCCGTGCCGCGCCCCCTCCCCTCCCCTAGCCGCAGCTCCTGCAGACCCCTAGCAGCCAAGGCGAGGGTCGCCGCCGCTGCTGGAGACCCCCAACCACCTCCTGGCGAGGGTCGCCTTCACTGCTGGAAACCCCCTAGCAGCCGATGCCAGGGGCTCCAGCCATGCCGTGGCCCTCACCTTTCCTTGCGGCTGGGCTCTCCAGCCCCCTAGGCTCCCTATGCTCCCCGAGCCGCACCTGCTGGAGAACCCTGGCAGCCCACGCGAGTGTTGCCAACGCTGCTGCAGACCCCCGGCAGCGAGGGGAGGGTCGCCGTCACTGCTGCTGAGACAACTGGCACCCGAGGGCAGGGTCTCCAGCCCTGCCGTGGCCCCTCCCCTTCACTTGTGCCTGGGCACTCCAGCCAAGCCACGCCCAATCCCCTCCCCTAGCCGCAGCTCCTGCAGACCCCTGGCAGCCAAGGCGAGGGTCACCGCTCCTGCTGGAGACCCCCAACCCCCTCCCCCGGCGACGGTCGCCTCCACTGTTGGAAACCCCCTAGCAGCCGAGTCCAGGGGCTCCAGCCCTGCCGTGACCCCTCCCCTTCACTTGTGCCTGGGCACTCCAGCCATACCGCGCCCCCACCCCTCCCCTAGCCGCAGCTCCTGCAGACCCCTGGCAGCCAAGGCGAGGGTCGCCGCTCCTGCTGGAGACCCCCAACCCCCTCCTGGCGAGGGTCGCCTCCACTGCTGGAAACCCCCTAGCAGCCGAGGCCAGGGTCTCCAGCCATGCCGTGGCCCCTCCCCTTCACTTGCACCTGAGCTCTCCAGCTGTTCCCCGCCACCTCGCCTCCCCTAGCCGCAGCTGCTGGAGACCCCTGGGAGCCGAAACGAGGTTCGCTGCTGAGGCTGGTGACCCCCAGCACCTGAGGCGAGAGTCGCTGCTGCTGATGGAGATCCGCAGGCAGCCGTGGCCTGGGTGGCCTCAGCTGCAGTAGACCCCCGGGGTCCGCGTGGAGGGTCGCCTCCACTGCTGGAGACCCCCTATCAGCCAAAGCCAGGGTCTACAGCCATGCCGTGGCCCCTCCCCTTCACTTGTGCCTGGGCACTCCAGCCGTGCCCCTCCCCTCCCCTCCCCTAGTCGCAGCTGCTGGAGACCCCCGGCAGCCAAGACGATGTTCACCGCGGCTGCTGGAGACCCCCACCCCACCCCCCGGCGAGGGTCGACGCCGCTGCTGGAGATCCCCAACACCCCCCGGCGAGGGTCGCCTCCACTGCTAGACCCTCTATCAGCCAAGGCCAGGGTCTCCAGCCATGCCGTGGCCCCTCCACTTCACTTGTGCCTGGGCACTGCTGCCATGCCACGCCCAATCCCCTCCCCTAGCCGCAGCTCCTGCAGACCCCCGGCAGCCAAGGCGAGGGTCACCGCGGCTGCTGGAGACTCCCAGCACCAAGGCGAGGGACGCCAATTCCCCTGGAGATCCCGTTGTTGCACAGCTAAGGGCTGTAGGCATGCTGCTCCGCCTCCACTACCCTTGTGCCTGCACTCTCCAGTAGCCGTGCCGCGCCCCCTCCCCTCCCCTAGCCGCAGCTCCTGCAGACCCCTGGCAGCCAAGGCGAGGGTCGCCGCCACTGTTGGAGATCCCTACCAGCCGAGGCGAGGGGCGCAGACGGTGATGGAGACACCCTCACCCCCGGTGCAGCGGAGCAGGTCTCTGCTGCTGCTGGAGTTCCCTTTGCAGTGCTGGGAGGGTCTCAAGCCATGCCGCCCTCCCTCCCCTTCCCTTGCTCCAGGCCTTACAAGCCTTGCTGCGCCCCATCTCTTCAGCTCTCCGCCGCTTCTGTAGACCACTGGAAGCCGTGGCGAGTGTCTTCCGCTGTGCCAGGGCCCCTTCCCTTCCCTTGCACCTGGGCTTTCCAGCTGCACCGCACCTCTTCAACTCGCCACGCCTCGCGGCTGGAGACCCCCAGCAGGCGAAGTGAGGGTAGCCGCTGCTGCTGGAGATCCCCTCACGGCAGGGTGAGGGTCGCCAGCCGCGCCGCGCCCCCTCCCCTCCGGGAACCGCTGCTGCTGGAGGCCCCTGGGAGCCCTGGCGAGAGTCTCTGTGCTGCTGGATACCCACGGAAGCCGAGGCGAGGGTTGCGGCTGCTGCTGGATACACACGGGAGCAGAGGCGAGGGTCGCCGCTGCTGCTCCTGGAGACCCCCAGGCAGCCATGGCATGGGTTGCCTCAGCTGCAGGAGACCCCCGGGGTCCGCGTGGATGGTCGCCTCCACTGCTGGAGACCCCCTATCAGCCAAGGCCAGGGTCTCCAGCCATGCCGTGGCCCCTCCCCTTCACTTGTGCCTCGGCACTCCAGCCGTGCCCCTCCCCTCCCCTCCCCTAGTCGCAGCTGCTGGAGACCCCCGGCAGCCAAGACGATGTTCACCGCGGCTGCTGGAGACCCCCACCCCCCCGGCGAGGGTCGTCGCTCCTGCTGGAGACCCCCAACCCCCCCCCCGGCGAGGGTCGCCTCCACTGCTGAGACCCCCTATCAGCCAAGACCAGGGTCTCCAGCCATGCCGTGGACCCTCCTCTTCACTTGTGCCTGGGCACTCCAGCCAAGCCACGCCCAATCCCATCCCCTAGCCGCAGCTCCTGCAGACCCCTGGCAGCCAAGGCGAGGATCGCCGCTCCTGCTGGAGACCCCCACCCCCCTCCCCCGGCGAGGCTCGCCTCCACTGCTGGAAACCCCCTAACAGCGGAGGCCAGGGGCTCCAGCCATGCCGTGACCCCTCCCCTTCACTTGTGCCTGGGCACTCCAGCCATACCGCGCCCCCTCCTCTCCCCTAGCCGCAGCTCCTGCAGACCCCTGGCAGCCAAAGCGAGGGTCGCCGCTCCTGTTGGAGACCCCCAACCCCCTCCTGGCGAGGGTCGCCTCCACTGCTGGAAACCCCCTAGCAGCCGAGGCCAGGGTCTCCAGCCATGCCGTGGACCCTCCCCTTCACTTGTGCCTGGGCACTCCAGCCGTGCCCCTCCCCTCCCCTCCCCTAGTCGCAGGTGCTGGAGACCCCCCGCAGCCAAGACGATGTTCACCGCGGCTGCTGGAGACCCCCCCCCCCCCCCGGCGAGGGTTGACGCCGCTGCTGGAGATCCCCAACACCCCCCGGCGAGGGTCGCCTCCACTGCTAGACCCTCTATCAGCCAAGACCAGGGTCTCCAGCCATGCCGTGGACCCTCCACTTCACTTGTGCCTGGGCACGGCTGCCATGCCACGCCCAATCCCCTCCCCTAGCCGCAGCTCCTGCAGACCCCCGGCAGCCAAGGCGAGGGTCACCGCGGCTGCTGGAGCCTCCCAGCACCAAGGCGAGGGTCGCCGCCGCGGCTGGAGATCCCCAGCACCCGAGGCCAAGGTCGCCAATTCCCCTGGAGATCCCGTTGTTGCACAGCTAAGGGCTGTAGGCATGCTGCTCCGCCTCCACTACCCTTGTGCCTGCACTCTCCAGTAGCCGTGCCGCGCCCCCTCCCCTCCCCTAGCCGCAGCTCCTGCAGACCCCTGGCAGCCAAGGCGAGGGTCGCCGCCACTGTTGGAGATCCCTACCAGCCGAGGCGAGGGGCGCAGACGGTGATGGAGACCCTCCCCCGTGCAGTGGAGCAGGTCTCTGCTGCTGCTGGAGTTCCCTTTGCAGTGCTGGGAGGGTCTCAAGCCATGCCGCCCTCCCTCCCCTTCCCTTGCTCCAGGCCTTACAAGCCATGCTGCGCCCCATCTCTTCAGCTCTCCGCCGCTGCTGGAGACCACTGGCAGCAGCAGCAGCGAGGCTCGCTGCTGCTGGAGACCACCGGAAGCCGTGGCGAGTGTCTTCCGCTGTGCCAGGGCCCCTTCCCTTCCCTTGCACCTGGGCTTTCCAGCTGCACCGCACCTCTTCAACTCGCCTCGCCTCGCGGCTGGAGACCCCCAGCAGGCGAAGTGAGGGTAGCCGCTGCTGCTGGAGATCCCCTCGCGGCAGGGTGAGGGTCGCCAGCCGCGCCGCGCCCCCTCCCCTCCGGGAACCGCGGCTGCTGGAGGCCCCTGGGAGACCTGGCGAGAGTCTCTGTGCTGCTGGATACCCACGGAAGCCGAGGCGAGGGTTGCGGCTGCTGCTGGATACACACGGGAGCAGAGGCGAGGGTTGCCGCTGCTGCTCCTGGAGACCCCCAGGCAGCCATGGCATGGGTTGCCTCAGCTGCAGGAGACCCCCGGGGTCCGCGTGGATGGTCGCCTCCACTGCTGGAGACCCCCTAGCAGCCAAGGCCAGGGTCTCCAGCCATGCCGTGGCCCCTCCCCTTCACTTGTGCCTGGGCACTCCAGCCGTGCCCCTCCCCTCCCCTCCCCTAGTCGCAGCTGCTGGAGACCCCCGGCAGCCAAGACGATGTTCACCGCGGCTGCTGGAGACCCCCAACCCCCCCCGGCGAGGGTCGCCTCCACTGCTGAGACCCCCTATCAGCCAAGACCAGGGTCTCCAGCCATGCCGTGGACCCTCCACTTCACTTGTGCCTGAGCTCTCCAGCGGTTCCCCGCCACCTCGCCTCCCCTAGCCACAGCTGCTGGAGACCCCTGGCAGCCGAAGCGAGGTTCGCTGCTTCGGCTGGTGACCCCCAGCACCTGAGGCGAGAGTCGCTGCTGCTGATGGAGATCCGCAGGCAGCCGTGGCCTGGGTCGCCTCAGCTGCAGTAGACCCCGGGGTTCGCGTGGAGGGTCGCCTCCACTGCTGGAGACCCCCTATCAGCCAAGACCAGGGTCTCCAGCCCTGCCGTGGCCCCTCCCCTTCACTTGTGCCTGGGCACTCCAGCCAAGCCACGCCCAATCCCCTCCCCTAGCCGCAGCTCCTGCAGACCCCTGGCAGCCAAGGCGAGGGTCGCCGCTCCTGCTGGAGACCCCCACCCCCCTCCCCCGGCGAGGCTCGCCTCCACTGCTGGAAACCCCCTAGCAGCGGAGGCCAGGGGCTCCAGCCATGCCGTGACCCCTCCCCTTCACTTGTGCCTGGGCACTCCAGCCATACCGCGCCCCCTCCTCTCCCCTAGCCGCAGCTCCTGCAGACCCCTGGCAGCCAAGGCGAGGGTCGCCGCTCCTGTTGGAGACCCCCAACCCCCTCCTGGCGAGGGTCGCCTCCACTGCTGGAAACCCCCTAGCAGCAGAGGCCAGGGTCTCCAGCCATGCCGTGGCCCCTCCCCTTCACTTGCGCCTGAGGTCTCCAGCCGTGCCGCGCCACCTCGCCTCCCCTAGCCACAGCTGCTGGAGACCCCTGGCAGCCGAAGCGAGGTTCGCTGCTTCGGCTCGTGACCCCCAGGACCTGAGGCGAGAGTCGCTGCTGCTGATGGAGATCCGCAGGCAGCCGTGGCCTGGGTCGCCTCAGCTGCAGTAGACCCCGGGGTTCGCGTGGAGGGTCGCCTCCACTGCTGGAGACCCCCTATCAGCCAAGGCCAGGGTCTCCAGCCATGCCGTGGCCCCTCCCCTTCACTTGTGCCTGGGCACTCCAGCCGTGCCCCTCCCCTCCCCTCCCCTAGTCGCAGCTGCTGGAGACCCCCCGCAGCCAAGACGATGTTCACCGCGGCTGCTGGAGACCCCCAACCCCCCGGCGAGGGTCGCCTCCACTGCTGCTGGAGATCCCCAACACCCCCCGGCGAGGGTCGCCTCCACTGCTAGACCCTCTATCAGCCAAGGCCAGGGTCTCCAGCCATGCCGTGGCCCCTCCACTTCACTTGTGCCTGGGCACTGCTGCCATGCCACGCCCAATCCCCTCCCCTAGCCGCAGCTCCTGCAGACCCCCGGCAGCCAAGGCGAGGGTCACCGCGGCTGCTGGAGCCTCCCAGCACCAAGGCGAGGGTCGCCGCCGCGGCTGGAGATCCCCAGCACCCGAGGCCAAGGTCGCCAATTCCCCTGGAGATCCCGTTGTTGCACAGCTAAGGGCTGTAGGCATGCTGCTCCGCCTCCACTACCCTTGTGCCTGCACTCTCCAGTAGCCGTGCCGCGCCCCCTCCCCTCCCCTAGCCGCAGCTCCTGCAGACCCCTGGCAGCCAAGGCGAGGGTCGCCGCCACTGTTGGAGATCCCTACCAGCCGAGGCGAGGGGCGCAGACGGTGATGGAGACCCTCCCCCGTGCAGTGGAGCAGGTCTCTGCTGCTGCTGGAGTTCCCTTTGCAGTGCTGGGAGGGTCTCAAGCCATGCCGCCCTCCCTCCCCTTCCCTTGCCCACGGCTGCTGGAGGCCACTGGGAGCCCTGGCGAGAGACTCTGTGCTGCTGTATACCCACGGAAGCCGAGGCGAGGGTTGCGGCTGCTGCTGGATACCCACGGGAGCAGAGGCTGCTCCTGGAGACCCCCAGGCAGCCATGGCATGGGTTGCCTCAGCTGCTGTAGACCCCCGGAGTCCGCGTGGAGGGTTGCCTCCACTGCTGGAGACCCCCTAGCAGCCGAGTCCAGGGTCTCCAGCCCTGCCGTGGCCCCTCCCCTTCACTTGTGCCTGGGCACTCCAGCCAAGCCGCGCCCCCTCCCCTTCCCTAGCCGCAGCTCCTGCAGACCCCTGGCAGCCAAGGCGAGGGTCGCCGCTCCTGCTGGAGGCCCCCAACCCCCTCCTGGCGAGGGTCGCCTCCACTGCTGGAAACCCCCTAGCAGCCGAGGCCAGGGTCTCCAGCCATGCCGTGGCCCCTCCCCTTCACTTGCCCTGAGCTCTCCAGCCGTGCCCCTCCCCTCCCCTCCCCTAGTCGCAGCTGCTGGAGACCCCCGGCAGCCAAGAGGATGTTCACCGCGGCTGCTGGTGACACCCACCCACCCCCGGCGAGGGTCGCCTCCACTGCTGGAGACCCCCTATCAGCCAAGGCCAGGGAATCCAGCCATGCCGTGGCCCCTCCCCTTCGCTTGTGCCTGGGCACTCCAGCCGTGCTCCTCCCCTCCCCTCCCCTAGTCGCCGCTGCTGAAGACCGCCGGCAGCCAAGAGGATGTTCACCGTGGCTGCTGGAGACACCCACCGCCCCCCCCCCGGCGAGGGTCGCCTCCACTGCTGAGACCCCCTATCAGCCAAGGCCAGGGTCTCCAGCCATGCCGTGGCCCCTCCCCTTCACTTGTGCCTGGGCACTCCAGCCATACCGCGCCCCCTCCTCTCCCCTAGCCGCAGCTCCTGCAGACCCCTGGCAGCCAAAGCGAGGGTCGCCGCTCCTGTTGGATACCCCCAACCCCCTCCTGGCGAGGGTCGCCTCCACTGCTGGAAACCCCCTAGCAGCCGAGGCCAGGGTCTCCAGCCATGCCGTGGACCCTCCCCTTCACTTGTGCCTGGGCACTCCAGCCGTGCCCCTCCCCTCCCCTCCCCTAGTCGCAGGTGCTGGAGACCCCCCGCAGCCAAGACGATGTTCACCGCGGCTGGTGGAGACCCCCCCCCCCCGGCGAGGGTTGACGCCGCTGCTGGAGATCCCCAACACCCCCCGGCGAGGGTCGCCTCCACTGCTAGACCCTCTATCAGCCAAGACCAGGGTCTCCAGCCATGCCGTGGACCCTCCACTTCACTTGTGCCTGGGCACGGCTGCCATGCCACGCCCAATCCCCTCCCCTAGCCGCAGCTCCTGCAGACCCCCGGCAGCCAAGGCGAGGGTCACCGCGGCTGCTGGAGCCTCCCAGCACCAAGGCGAGGGTCGCCGCCGCGGCTGGAGATCCCCAGCACCCGAGGCCAAGGTCGCCAATTCCCCTGGAGATCCCGTTGTTGCACAGCTAAGGGCTGTAGGCATGCTGCTCCGCCTCCACTACCCTTGTGCCTGCACTCTCCAGTAGCCGTGCCGCGCCCCCTCCCCTCCCCTAGCCGCAGCTCCTGCAGACCCCTGGCAGCCAAGGCGAGGGTCGCCGCCACTGTTGGAGATCCCTACCAGCCGAGGCGAGGGGCGCAGACGGTGATGGAGACCCTCCCACGTGCAGTGGAGCAGGTCTCTGCTGCTGCTGGAGTTCCCTTTGCAGTGCTGGGAGGGTCTCAAGCCATGCCGCCCTCCCTCCCCTTCCCTTGCTCCAGGCCTTACAAGCCGTGCTGCGCCCCATCTCTTCAGCTCGCCTCCGCTTCTGTAGACCACTGGAAGCCGTGGCGAGTGTCTTCCGCTGTGCCAGGGCCCCTTCCCTTCCCTTGCACCTGGGCTTTCCAGCTGCACCGCACCTCTTCAACTCGCCTCGCCTCGCGGCTGGAGACCCCCAGCAGGCGAAGTGAGGGTAGCCGCTGCTGCTGGAGATCCCCTCGCGGCAGGGTGAGGGTCGCCAGCCGCGCCGTGCCCTCTCCCCTCCGGGAACCGCGGCTGCTGGAGGCCCCTGGGAGCCCTGGCTAGAGTCTCTGTGCTGCTGGATACCCACGGAAGCCGAGGCGAGGGTTGCGGCTGCTGCTGGATACACATGGGAGCAGAGGCGAGGGTTGCCGCTGCTGCTCCTGGAGACCCCCAGGCAGCCATGGCATGGGTTGCCTCAGCTGCAGGAGACCCCCGGGGTCCGCGTGGAGGGTCGCCTCCACTGCTGGAGACCCCCTATCAGCCAAGGCCAGGGTCTCCAGCCATGCCGTGGCCCCTCCCCTTCACTTGTGCCTGGGCACTCCAGCCGTGCCCCTCCCCTCCCCTCCCCTAGTCGCAGCTGCTGGAGACCCCCGGCAGCCAAGACGATGTTCACCGCGGCTGCTGGAGACCCCCACCCCCCCCGGCGAGGGTCGTCGCTCCTGCTGGAGACCCCCAACCCCCCCCCGGCGAGGGTCGCCTCCACTGCTGAGACCCCCTATCAGCCAAGACCAGGGTCTCCAGCCATGCCGTGGACCCTCCTCTTCACTTGTGCTTGGGCACTCCAGCCAAGCCACGCCCAATCCCATCCCCTAGCCGCAGCTCCTGCAGACCCCTGGCAGCCAAGGCGAGGGTCACCGCTCCTGCTGGAGACCCCCACCCCCCTCCCCCGGCGAGGCTCGCCTCCACTGCTGGAAACCCCCTAGCAGCGGAGGCCAGGGTCTCCAGCCATGCCGTGGCCCCTCCCCTTCACTTGTGCCTGAGCTCTCCAGCCATTCCCCGCCACCTCGCCTCCCCTAGCCACAGCTGCTGGAGACCCCTGGCAGCCGAAGCGAGGTTCGCTGCTTCGGCTGGTGACCCCCAGCACCTGAGGCGAGAGTTGCTGCTGCTGATGGAAATCCGCAGGCAGCCGTGGCCTGGGTCGCCTCAGCTGCAGGAGACCCCCGGGGTCCACGTCGAGGGTCGCCTCCACTGCTGGAGACCCCCTATCAGCCAAGACCAGGGTCACCAGCCATGCCGTGGCCCCTCACCTTCACTTGTGCCTGGGCACTCCAGCCGTGCCCCTCCCCTCCCCTCCCCTAGTCGCAGCTGCTGGAGACCTTAGGCAGCCAAGGCGATGTTCACCGCGGCTGCTGGAGACTCCCAGCGCCAAGGCGAGGGTCGCCGCCGCGGCTGGAGACCCCCAGCATCCGAGGCCAAGATAGCCAATTACCCTGGAGATCCCCTTGTGGCGCAGCTGTGGGCTGTAGGCATGCTGCTCCGCCTCCACTACCCTTGTGCCTGGACTCTCCAGCCGTGCCTCGCCCCCCCCTCCCGTCTCTGCAGCTGCAGACCCCTGCAAGCCGAGGCGAGGGTCGCCGCCACTGTTGGAGATCCCTACCAGCCGAAGCGAGGGTCGCAGACGGTGATGGAGACACCCTCACCCCCGGTGCAGCGGAGCAGGTCTCTGCTGCTGCTGGAGTTCCCTTTGCAGTGCTGGGAGGGTCTCAAGCCATGCCGCCCTCCCTCCCCTTCCCTTGCTCCAGGCCTTACAAGCCGTGCTGCGCCCCATCTCTTCAGCTCGCCGCCGCTGCTGGAGACCACTGGCAGCAGCAGCACCGAGGCTCGCTGCTGCTGGAGACCACCGGAAGCCGTGGCGAGTGTCTTCCGCTGTGCCAGGGCCCCTTCCCTTCCCTTGCACCTGGGCTTTCCAGCTGCACCGCACCTCTTCAACTCGCCTCGCCTCGCGGCTGGAGACCCCCAGCAGGCGAAGTGAGGGTAGCCGCTGCTGCTGGAGATCCCCTCGCGGCAGGGTGAGGGTCGCCAGCCGCGCCGCGCCCCCTCCCCTCCGGGAACCGCGGCTGCTGGAGGCCACTGGGAGCCCTGGCAAGAGTCTCTGTGCTGCTGGATACCCACGGAAGCCGAGGCGAGGGTTGCGGCTGCTGCAGGATACCCACGGGAGCAGAGGCGAGGGTCGCCGCTGCTGCTCCTGGAGACCCCCAGGCAGCCATGGCATGGGTTGCCTCAGCTGCAGGAGACCCCCGGGGTCCGCGTGGATGGTTGCCTCCACTGCTGGAGACCCCCTAGCAGCCAAGGCCAGGGTCTCCAGCCATGCCGTGGACCCTCCTCTTCACTTGTGCCTGGGCACTCCAGCCAAGCCACGCCCAATCCCATCCCCTAGCCGCAGCTCCTGCAGACCCCTGGCAGCCAAGGCGAGGGTCACCGCTCCTGCTGGAGACCCCAACCCCCCTCCCCCGGCGAGGCTCGCCTCCACTGCTGGAAACCCCCTAGCAGCGGAGGCCAGGGTCTCCAGCCATGCCGTGGCCCCTCCCCTTCACTTGTGCCTGAGCTCTCCAGCCATTCCCCGCCACCTCGCCTCCCCTAGCCACAGCTGCTGGAGACCCCTGGCAGCCGAAGCGAGGTTCGCTGCTTCGGCTGGTGACCCCCAGCACCTGAGGCGAGAGTTGCTGCTGCTGATGGAAATCCGCAGGCAGCCGTGGCCTGGGTCGCCTCAGCTGCAGTAGACCCCCGGGGTCCACGTCGAGGGTCGCCTCCACTGCTGGAGACCCCCTATCAGCCAAGACCAGGGTCTCCAGCCATGCCGTGGCCCCTCCCCTTCACTTGTGCCTGGGTCTCCAGCCGTGCCCCTCCCCTCCCCTCCCCTAGTCGCAGCTGCTGGAGACCTTAGGCAGCCAAGGCGATGTTCACCGCGGCTGCTGGAGACTCCCAGCGCCAAGGCGAGGGTCGCCGCCGCGGCTGGAGACCCCCAGCATCCGAGGCCAAGATAGCCAATTCCCCTGGAGATCCCCTTGTGGCGCAGCTATGGGCTGTAGGCATGCTGCTCCGCCTCCACTACCCTTGTGCCTGGACTCTCCAGCCGTGCCTCGCCCCCCCCTCCCGTCTCTGCAGCTGCAGACCCCTGCAAGCCGAGGCGAGGGTCGCCGCCACTGTTGGAGATCCCTACCAGCCGAGGCGAGGGTCGCAGACGGTGATGGAGACACCCTCACCCCCGGTGCAGCGGAGCAGGTCTCTGCTGCTGCTGGAGTTCCCTTTGCAGTGCTGGGAGGGTCTCAAGCCATGCCGCCCTCCCTCCCCTTCCCTTGCTCCAGGCCTTACAAGCCGTGCTGCGCCCCATCTCTTCAGCTCGCCGCCGCTGCTGGAGACCACTGGCAGCAGCAGCACCGAGGCTCGCTGCTGGTGGAGACCACCGGAAGCCGTGGCGAGTGTCTTCCGCTGTGCCAGGGCCCCTTCCCTTCCCTTGCACCTGGGCTTTCCAGCTGCACCGCACCTCTTCAACTCGCCTCGCCTCGCGGCTGGAGACCCCCAGCAGGCGAAGTGAGGGTAGCCGCTGCTGCTGGAGCTCCCCTCGCGGCAGGGTGAGGGTCGCCAGCCGCGCCGCGCCCCCTCCCCTCCGGGAACCGCGGCTGCTGGAGGCCCCTGGGAGCCCTGGCGAGAGTCTCTGTGCTGCTGGATACCCACGGAAGCCGAGGCGAGGGTTGCGGCTGCTGCTGGAAACACACGGGAGCAGAGGCGAGGTTCGCCGCTGCTGCTCCTGGAGACCCCCAGGCAGCCATGGCATGGGTTGCCTCAGCTGCAGGAGACCCCCGGGGTCCGCGTGGATGGTTGCCTCCACTGCTGGAGACCCCCTAGCAGCCAAGGCCAGGGTCTCCAGCCATGCCGTGGACCCTCCTCTTCACTTGTGCCTGGGCACTCCAGCCAAGCCACGCCCAATCCCATCCCCTAGCCGCAGCTCCTGCAGACCCCTGGCAGCCAAGGCGAGGGTCGCCGCTCCTGCTGGAGACCCCCAACCCCCTCCCCCGGCGAGGCTCGCCTCCACTGCTGGAAACCCCCTAGCAGTGGAGGCCAGGGTCTCCAGCCATGCCGTGGCCCCTCCTCTTCACTTGTGCCTGAGCTCTCCAGCCGTGCCGCGCCACCTCTCCTCCCCTAGCCACAACTGCTGGAGACCCCTGGCAGCCGAAGCGAGGTTCGCTGCTTCGGCTGGTGACCCCCAGCACCTGAGGCGAGAGTCGCTGCTGCTGATGGAGATCCTTGGCAGCCATGGCATGGGTCGCCTCAGCTGCAGTAGACCCCGGGGTTCGCGTGGAGGGTCGCCTCCACTGCTGGAGACCCCCTATCAGCCAAGGCCAGGGTCTCCAGCCATGCCGTGGCCCCTCCCCTTCACTTGTGCCTGGGCACTCCAGCCGTGCCCCTCCCCTCCCCTCCCCTAGTCGCAGCTGCTGGAGACCCCCCCGCAGCCAAGACGATGTTCACCGCGGCTGCTGGAGACCCCCAACCCCCCGGCGAGGGTCGCCTCCACTGCTGCTGGAGATCCCCAACACCCCCCGGCGAGGGTCGCCTCCACTGCTAGACCCTCTATCAGTCAAGGCCAGGGTCTCCAGCCATGCCGTGGCCCCTCCACTTCACTGGTGCCTGGGCACTGCTGCCATGCCACGCCCAATCCCCTCCCCTAGCCGCAGCTCCTGCAGACCCCCTGCAGCCAATGCGAGGGTCACCGCGGCTGCTGGAGCCTCCCAGCACCAAGGCGAGGGTCGCCAATTCCCCTGGAGATCCCGTTGTTGCACAGCTAAGGGCTGTAGGCATGCTGCTCCGCCTCCACTACCCTTGTGCCTGCACTCTCCAGTAGCCGTGCCGCGCCCCCTCCCCTCCCCTAGCCGCAGCTCCTGCAGACCCCTGGCAGCCAAGGCGAGGGTCGCCGCCACTGTTGGAGATCCCTACCAGCCGAGGCGAGGGGCGCAGACGGTGATGGAGACCCTCCCCCGTGCAGTGGAGCAGGTCTCTGCTGCTGCTGGAGTTCCCTTTGCAGTGCTGGGAGGGTCTCAAGCCATGCCGCCCTCCCTCCCCTTCCCTTGCTCCAGGCCTTACAAGCCGTGCTGCGCCCCATCTCTTCAGCTCGCCGCCGCTGCTGGAGACCACTGGCAGCAGCAGCAGCGAGGCTCGCTGCTGCTGGAGACCACCGGAAGCCGTGGCGAGTGTCTTCCGCTGTGCCAGGGCCCCTTCCCTTCCCTTGCACCTGGGCTTTCCAGCTGCACCGCACCTCTTCAACTCGCCTCGCCTCGCGGCTGGAGACCCCCAGCAGGCGAAGTGAGGGTAGCCGCTGCTGCTGGAGATCCCCTCGCGGCAGGGTGAGGGTCGCCAGCCGTGCCGCGCGCCCTCCCCTCCGGGAACCGCGGCTGCTGGAGGCCACTGGGAGCCCTGGCGAGAGACTCTGTGCTGCTGTATACCCACGGAAGCCGAGGCGAGGGTTGCGGCTGCTGCTGGATACCCACCGGAGCAGAGGCGAGGGTCGCCGCTGCTGCTCCTGGAGACCCCCAGGCAGCCATGGCATGGGTTGCCTCAGCTGCTGTAGACCCCCGGAGTCCGCGTGGAGGGTTGCCTCCACTGCTGGAGACCCCCTAGCAGCCGAGTCCCGGGTCTCCAGCCCTGCCGTGGCCCCTCCCCTTCACTTGTGCCTGGGCACTCCAGCCAAGCCGCGCCCCCTCCCCTCCCCTAGCTGCAGCTCCTGCACACCCCTGGCAGCCAAGGCGAGGGTCGCCGCTCCTGCTGGAGGCCCCCAACCCCCTCCTGGCGAGGGTCGCCTCCACTGCTGGAAACCCCCTAGCAGCCGAGGCCAGGGTCTCCAGCCATGCCGTGGCCCCTCCCCTTCACTTGCCCTGAGCTCTCCAGCCGTGCCCCTCCCCTCCCCTCCCCTAGTCGCAGCTGCTGGAGACCCCCGGCAGCCAAGAGGATGTTCACCGCGGCTGCTGGTGACACCCACCCACCCCCGGCGAGGGTCGCCTCCACTGCTGGAGACCCCCTATCAGCCAAGGCCAGGGAATCCAGCCATGCCGTGGCCCCTCCCCTTCGCTTGTGCCTGGGCACTCCAGCCGTGCTCCTCCCCTCCCCTCCCCTAGTCGCCGCTGCTGAAGACCGCCGGCAGCCAAGAGGATGTTCACCGTCCCTGCTGGAGACACCCACCGCCCCCCCCCGGCGAGGGTCGCCTCCACTGCTGAGACCCCCTATCAGCCAAGGCCAGGGTCTCCAGCCCTGCCGTGGCCCCTCCCCTTCACTTGTGCCTGGGCACTCCAGCCATGCCACGCCCAAACCCCTCCCCTAGCCGCAGCTGCTGCAGACCCCTGGCAGCCAAGGCGAGGGTCGCCGCTCCTGCTGGAGACCCCCAACCCCCTCCCGGCGATGGTCGCCTCCACTGCTGGAAACCCCCTAGCAGCGGAGGACAGGTTCTCCAGCCATGCCGTGGCCCCTCCCTTTCACTTGTGCCTGGACACTCCAGCCATTCCCCTCCCCTCCCCTCCGCTAGTCGCAGCTGCTGGAGACCCTCGGCAGCCGAGGGGATGATCACCGCGGCTGCTGGAGACCCCCACCCCCCCACGGCGAGGGTCGCCGCTCCTGCTAGAGACCCCCAACCCCCTCCCGGCGAGGGTCGCCTCCACTGCTGAGACC